>NC_030427.2:27543710-27553710 GCF_001660625.3 Ictalurus punctatus
ATATAGCGCTTTTTTAACCTTAGCGGTTCTACAAAGCGCTTTACACAGGTTCACACTCACACACACACACACACACACACTCACACCAATGGTAGCAGAGCTGCCATGCAAAGTGCTAGCTTGCCATCGGGAGCAACTTGGGGTTCAGTGTCTTGCCGAAGGACACTTTGGCATGTGGAGTCATGTGGAGTCATGTGGAGTCACGTGGAGTCACGTAGAGTCACGCGGAGTCACGTGGAGTCACGTGGAGTCACGCGGAGTCACGTGGTGTCACGTAGAGTCACGTAGAGTCACATAGAGTCATGCGGAGTCATGAGGAGTCACGTGGAGTCACGTAGAGCCACGTGGAGTCACGTGGAGTCACGTGGAGTCACGTGGAGTCACTTGGGCTGGGAATCGAACCACCAACCCTACGATTAGTGGACAACCCGCTCTACCACCTGATGGACAGCCGCAGAAAAAGTTCTGCGAAACTTGACCATTATTACGTGATGTTTTAGGCCCATCCATCCATCCATCCATCCATCCATCCATTTTCCATACCACTTATCCTACACTGAGGAGCGTGGAGTCTATCCCAGGGAACTCAGGGTACAAGGAGGTGGACCCTTGGATGGCGTCCCAACCCATTCCAGCCCACAATCACACACTACGGACAATTTGGACCGGGGGAGGAGACCAGAGTGCCCAAAGGAAATCCCCAAGGCACGGGGAGAACATACAAGCTCCATGCACACGACGTGGAGACGGGATCCAAACCCCCCAACCCCGCAGGTGCGAGGCGAACGTGCCAACCACTAAGGGTTGTAGATGGTTTTTTTTGTCTCCTATTAAACTCCATTGTAACTGCGTTAGCAATAACAACCCCCCCCCCCCCCCCCCCCCCCCCCGCGATCTCAGCACAGCTCGCTTCTCACAGGAATACCGTGAATTACAGCGCCAAGCGACAAATTAGCACCAGCGTTAATAAACACATGACAGATACTTCAGTGTAAATATATTCAAGGAAGAGGGATCTAAAGATGTACAAAGTAAACTGCTGTCATTACGACGTCAAGTCAGTGTGCAGGACAAACGAAGGAAAAAACAGGACATTTAACTACACAGAGATCCGTTAATCACACTTAAAGCTTGGCACGGTGAGGACCGGGTCATATTCGGTGTATTGATAAGGTGCTTTAATCAATCAGAAAAAAAAAAATCAACACAGTGCCGTCTTTTTATGTCTAAATCTAAATCGTGTACATCTGACCAACTGGAGATCCAGCCCAAGCGGTCCAGTTGCAGCGTGACCGCCTCTGGGTTTCCTGTATTTTCACCCGGTGGTGTTAAATCGCTTTTTTTTTTCTTTTTAGCAGAAAAATGAAAACATCAGCCATCTGGTGTGCAGGTCACAGGTTAATTCCTGGCTTGGTAATGAGGAGGCTGTATCTCAGGGCCGTGCATGTGGGACCCTCAAGCACCGTGGCTGTCGGCCTCTGGAGCGTGCATTAAACATTAACAATACACCACACACTCTGTAAACCATGCCTTTCTTTTTGTCCCCCCCCCCCCCCCCCCCCCCACACTGCCTTTATTTCTCCTCCGTCCTTTAGCTTCCACTTCAATGCTCCTTCCTGGGTATTGACTCAGAATCCAGCCAACTTCTGCAACAGTGCATCGATACTTGTGATCAATACAGAAAAGGCTAAAAACCACACACATATAACGTTGCGCTTCTGGAAACTAATCTGAAGTTAAACCCAGTTGAGATGTTGATTTGTGAGGCACGTCTTTCACTCAGACATCTGTTTGTTTTTTTTGTTTTCTTTCTTTCCGCAAATAGCTTCTGGGTGTATTTTTAACCTAATTGGAAATACCATATTCGGTCTCTGTAGTCTAATGGAGCGAAGAGGACCATTTCCTCTTGTTAGGGACTCCGGAGGCCGTGTAGGACATGTCAGAGAAAGGGCGGGGTTAATTAGCTGTCTGCCTCGCCTCCTGCAAATTGTGACCAGACTCTCTCTCTCTCTCTCTCTCTCTCTCTCTCCTTGCCTCTCTTTTCTCCAGGTTATATGGTGTGGTCTGTGGTCATTATGGCTCTGATGACCTCCGTAGTCTCCAGTCTTTCTCCTGCAGCGCTGCACTCGCACACAGAAGATAAAAACAACAACACACGCACATTCAACATGCAGGAAGTGTGTTTCACCACTACAAGTCTGTACGAGTAAAAATGATCTGAAGAGTGCGTGGTGCAATATCACCCAGAGTACGCTTAAAGTATACACAGCCTGTGTTTTTTAAAAAAAAATTTTTAAATTGTTTACCAATTATAAAACATGTCATGAAATCACAAGTATATAATGTCAATTTGTCAAAGCATGACTGAAGGATGAGAGCGACAGTGATGATTAGCGGGAATGTACTTCTTCGCCCGCTAACCGAATCAATATCGGAATGTCTCGGACGTTTTTTAATTTATTTATTTCTTGTCATTTTAATTTGTTTTTAAATAAGTTTGTCATTAATTTTATGCAGTTCAACCAAGAGTAAAATTCATCCACTCACATAACTTGTGGAATAAATGTTGTTAATATCTAATGGGCTTAAATACATAATACAGCACAATTATCTAAAGACCGACTACACCATGTGTGTAAAACAGTCTGTGTACTCTCGGCTGCTTTGTCTGCACACACACACACACACACACACGTATGGTACCAGAGTAATCACCTCCCTGAAGCAGCCTGACTCCCAGGGCTGTTCCTCCTCCTGGCCAGATTTACAGGAATAATAAAGAAGAGACTGAGAGAGGATGCAGTGGGACAGACATGCTGTCAGGAGTAACACTCACCCCGAGCATCAGGACAAGGACACACACACACACACACACACACACTCACACACACACACAAATATATATTTAATATTTACACTTAGATATATGCCCATAAACCCCTAGACACACTGTCTCTGTCTCCACCCTTGTCGTGTTCTGAGACGGACGTGATAAAGGTGAAGGAGTCAGTCGAAGGACAGGACCTGGCCTGTCTGCACCGCTTTTTGATCCGCTGTGGGGATTTATTCAGCGTATCAGAGGAACATCGATCATTACAAGTGGAGCTGTTCTTGGGCGGGACAGAGCAGTTTTACACAGAGGAATGTTTATCTCCTCAGCAATCTGGGGAGGATGAAGGTGCGTGTATAAGTGTGTGTGTGTGTGTGTGAGGCAGGGAGTGTGTCGGAGAGAAGAGCAGGAGTAATGGCTGATAGCTAGTGAGAGAGAGAGAGAGAGAGAGAGAGAGAGAGAGAGAGAGAGAGAGAGAGAGAGAGTTTATGCGTGCACGCTGGAGCTCGTCCCACACTGCTGCTCTGATTAAAACAAAACATCAATCTCCAAGAGCACAGAGCTTTAAATAAGTGGCCTTATTATATATAAGTGGTGCGTGTGTGTGTGTGTGTGTGTGTGTGTGTGTGTGTGTCTAGATTCTGCATCCTCAGAATCCTTCATTCTCCTTACCTCAGCATTAAGGGTGTAAATATTTACTGACTCAACCATTGTCAATATTTACACGCTTTCATTTCTAGTGAAGGAGGCGTGGCCTCTGTGTCTGTTAGTAACAATGAAGGAGGTGTGGCCTCTGTGTCTGTTAGTAACAGTGAAGGAGGCGTGGCCTCTGTCTGTTAGTAACAGTGAAGGAGGCGTGGCCTCTGTGTCTGTTAGTAACAGTGAAGGAGGCGTGGCCTCTGTGTCTGTTAGTAACAGTGAAGGAGG
Source organism: Ictalurus punctatus (assembly GCF_001660625.3). Taxonomy (NCBI): domain Eukaryota; kingdom Metazoa; phylum Chordata; class Actinopteri; order Siluriformes; family Ictaluridae; genus Ictalurus; species Ictalurus punctatus. The sequence continues at coordinate 27,547,468 of NC_030427.2, forward strand.
CGTGGCCTCTGTGTCTGTTAGTAACAGTGAAGGAGGTGTGGCCTCTGTGTCTGTTAGTAACAGTGAAGGAGGCGTGGCCTCTGTGTCTGTTAGTAACAGTGAAGGAGGCGTGGCCTCTGTGTCTGTTAGTAACAGTGAAGGAGGCGTGGCCTCTGTGTCTGTTAGTAACAGTGAAGGAGGTGTGGCCTCTGTGTCTGTTAATAAGAGTGGAGGAGGCGTGGCCTCTGTGTCTGTTAGTAACAGTGATGTAGGCGTGGCCTCTCTGTCTGTTAGTAACAGTGAAGGAGGCGTGGCCTCTTTGTCTGTCAGTAACAGTGCGGGAGGTGTGGCCTCTGTGTCTGTCAGTAACAGAAAAAAGAATATAGTTGTGAAAATATCTTTAATATATACAAATGTATCAAATATGTCTTGTTGTAAGATTATTATAAAATTAATTTAAGCTTGTCGAGCCTATTTTTTTTCTTCCGATTTTCTAGTCATTTCAAGAAGAATTAACCTTGATTTTTAAATTTTTATTTCAATGCACTTTTCCCTCTATTAAAACCAAACTGAATCATATAACAAACACTGTATCACATCACATCACATCACATCACATCACATCACATCACATCACATCACATCACCACACAAACTGAAACGGCTCTTAATCTGATCATATTTGAATCGCTGCGTAAAGTTTATCGTTGATGAATCAAATGATTATTTACACACTGACTCACGCACCGACTCACGCACCGACTCACGCACCGACTCACGCACCGACTCACGCACCGACTCACGCACCGACTCTCACACCGACTCACACACCGACTCACACACCGACTCACGCGGCCCTGTTTAAAATGTCACTTCTCTCTGTTTCTAACCCAATCAGAGCTCTTCTCCCTTTTCTGTGATGCTAGACATACACACACACACACACACACACACACACACACACACACACACACACACACCCCTCACACCTTGATCCTGCAAGCAGTGAAGTGTGCACTTTCTTCTCCTGGCTTCCCTCCCCCCTGCCCTCGTCTTTGTTTTGATGGGGTTTTGGGGAATATGGAGTAGCTGCAGTGGGATGTGTGTGTGTGTGTGTGTGTGTGTGAACTGAACCACGCTGAGCAGCTCCAGTAGAAGAGTGCAGAAAGATGAGTGAACATTGTTCACTCACTCCTCCCCTCTTCCTTCTCTCACTCCCTTTTTTTTCCCCCATAATCCCCCCTTCACTCCCACCGAGAGAGGGGACATGAGCAGAAACCCCCGGAGAGCGGAGGAAAACCCTTATTTAACTCCACCCTCTCTCTCTTCTTCAGTGTGCATGCGCTTTGTCTGTCTCACACACGTTTATCTCCCGGACGACAGACACGGGCCTTCTCTCCTCTTCCTCTGTCCTCTTTTCTGCGCCTCATGTCAGTCCTTTCCCCCCTCATTTACAGGATGTACTCTCTAGCTGGGAGGGGCATACTCACTCTCACCTGTCAATCACTGCAACTCTAGCCAATCACGGCTGTCTGTGAGCTCAGGTGTGTTTAAGAGGACCTCAGAGTTCTGAAAAGACATGGTCGGATGAGTTCATGTGTCTCAGAGGAAGCCTTCCCTGGCCAGGGACCAGGATAAAGTGCTTGAGGATGAACGAATGAAGATTATATATCATACGAACCCTCGATGATATGTTCTACTCAGAAAGCAAATAATCTAGCCTAGAACATTAAAATGATTATCGCTGCAGTTAGAGAGAGTGGACAGTATATCTCTGCTTCTGCGTGACTGAGAGCTGTAGGGAAGGGACAGGAAGAGGAAGGCCATATGGCCTGGGGTGCTCCTATTTTACTTCCTGTCTCGCTGGAGTAAGCTTATAGCCTGCAGACTCGACAGAAAAGAAACCCCTCCTGACCTGCACTCCTTTACCGAAGCATATGGACACACACACACACACACACACACACACACGCGCGCCTCCCTAGAGACTCTTTGAGTGTTACGAGATGTCAGTGGTGGAAGACGAACGAGTGCAGAGTGCACTACAGATTACGAGTGTATGTGCTGTTTCTCAGCAGGCTCCAAAAGTCTGAAAGTCTGAATCCTCGGCCGTGCAAGGACTGTTTATCTTTCATCGGTCCTGAGAAAGAAAGAAAAATGAACGTGTATTCTTCTCACTTTAAGTTTAAAGTGTTCTTATGGACTAAAAAGCAATAATAATGACTCCAAATGTTTCACTGCTCTTACACAACACTAATCTCTAAAAAAAAAAAATTATTTACTAAAGAACGACTCTCATTTTATCCATTTATAGTTACACGTCATGTTGTAGAGCGTCCCAAAAAAAATAATTTGCATTGTTATTAGGGTTGTTTTAAAAAAAAAAAAGAAAAGGTAATAGTAATGGCTTATATTGTGCTTTTTTAACCTTAGCAGTTCCAGAGAGCTTTATATTGTGTCTCATTCACCCATTCACACACACACTCACACACACACACACCAGTGGTAGCAGAGCTGCCATGCAAGGCGCTAACTTGCCATCGGGAGCAACTTGGGGTTCAGTGTCCCAAGGACACTTCGGCATGTGGAGTCATGTGGAGTCATGTAGAATCCTGTGGCATCATGTGGAGTCTTGTGGAGTCTTGTGGATTCATTTGAAGTCTTATGGAGTATTGTGGAGTATTGTGGCATCATGTGGAGTCTTGTGGAGCCATGTGCAGTCATGTGGAATCATGTGGAGTCTTGTGGAGCCATGTGGAGTCATGTGGAGTCTTGTGGAGCCATGTGGAGTATTGTGGAGTCATGTGGAGCCATGTGGAGTCTTGTGGAGTCATGTGGAGTCTTGTGGAGTCATGTGGAGCATGGTGGAGTCTTGTGGAGTCTTGTGGAGCCATGTGGAGTCATGTGGAGCCTTGTGGAGTCTTGTGGAGTCATGTGGAGTATGGTGGAGTCTTGTGGAGTCTTGTGGAGCCATGTGGAGTCTTGTGGAGTCATGTGGAGTCATGTGGAGTCTTGTGGAGTCTTGTGGAGTCTTGTGGAATCATGTGGAGTCTTGTGGAGTCATGGGGAGTGATATGGAGTATTGTGGAGTCTTGTGGAATCATGTAGAGTCATGTGGAGTCTTGTGGAGCCATGTGGAGTCATGTGGAGCCATGTGGAGTATGGTGGAGTCTCGTGGAGCCATGTGGAGCCATGTGGAGTCATGCGGAGTCTTGTGGAATCATGTGGAGTCTTGTGGAGTCTTGTGGAGTCTTGTGGAATCATGTGGAGTCTTGTGGAGTCTTGTGGAATCATGTGGAGTCTTGTGGAGTCATGTGGAGTCATATGGGCTGGGAATCGAACCGCCAACCCTACGATTAGTGGACAACCCGCTGTACAACCTGATCCACAACCGCCCACAAAGTCCACAAAGTTTTAAGTCTTTCCCTCACCGACTTCTCTTTTTTTTTTTGTCTTTCTTGAAGTTAATCAGACAAAACTTTGCAGCTTGCCGTGCGCCCGAGAAACAGCAAAGCGCAACGCGCCCGTCCTGAAGACTTTCACGTGGCAGAAAACTTCAAGGCGTGCTCATTTGTTTGTTTGTTTTATTGCTGTTGCATTTATTTATTTATTTTAAACTTTATACAGCGGAGCTTTAACAGCAAGGACATTTTAAGATGCGTTCGAACTGATTTTTTTGTTTTTGTTTTAAAATACAGCTTGAACATGAATCGCAAAAACATACACCTCTAAAGCGAAGAGCAAAGGAAACAGGCTTCTGGGATAAACGATGAGTATTTACTGCTGTCTCTCATCGACTGAGCATTTAAGTTGGTTCTCTTCTGGTTTTCTTTGTAATATTCAACAATAAAGTAATGACTGCTTGGGGAAATAATTTACCATATGGGAAAGATTTGGATGGAAACCCAGCTACGGCGAGCGTTGAAGCCCGTCCGTCAGCTCCGCTCTCACATCTGGACAGAATGGTTTCCAATCCAGCGTTACAGGATGGTTTTCTGGATTTAAATTTGGACCGAGTGAGATAGTAATGCAGGGGTTTATACTGCGGCTTTCGTAAGCTCGGCTGGATTTAGACGTCTGTCATAATTTACGGCTTTGAGGGGATTTCTGTAAATGAATAGGCAGCATGTCAAACCTTACGATACTGAAGGTCTTTTTTTATTTTTATTTGATCATTCCGCTAAACACCGATTTCTACTTTGAAACTGGTGCGGAAGCTATTTGAAGCTTTTGTGAAATTCTGTTATGAATGAAATAAAAATGGCTTTGAAAGTGTAATGATGTGAAATAAAACAGCTTTTCCCCTTCGCAACATCAAACTTTCTCAAACGATCGTCATGTTTTTTTTTTTCTTCATAAAATTTTAGCTGTATTAGAAATCGTGTTGAAGTCTTTTCCGCTGGAGAGTGAATGAATGATTGTGATTAATTATTTATCTAATTAAAAAGGAATTCTGAATATCCTGCGAGCGTGAAGCTTCTTCCACAACAACAAGAAGTTTTCCTAAATTATCATTTAAAAAAAACAACAACAACAAAACAAAAATAACGACAACAAAATATTCATAGAAGTAAGTTTGAGTCTTTTTAAGTGGAGGGTAACAGAACAGTGCAGAGACACTTTTAATGACAAGATCTTTTCATTTATTCATTTAAAAATGACTTTTTCCCCAAGAGAAGCTTTCTCAAATTATACATGTAAATAAATAATAATACACACACATAGATCGACAGACAGACAGACAGACAGATAGATAGATAGATAGATAGACAGACAGACGACAGACAGACTGATAGATAGATAGATAGATAGATAGATAGATAGATAGATAGGTAGATAGATAGGTAGACAGACAGACAGACAGGCAGACAGACTGATAGATAGATAGATAGATAGATAGATAGATAGATAGATAGACAGACAGACAGACAGACTGATAGATAGATAGACGGACAGACGACTGACAGATAGATAGATAGATAGATAGATAGATAGATAGATAGATAGATAGACAGACAGACAGACAGACTGATAGATAGACAGACGGACAGACGACTGACAGATAGATAGATAGATAGATAGATAGATAGATAGACAGACAGACAGACAGACTGATAGATAGATAGACGGACAGACGACTGACAGATAGATAGATAGATAGATAGATAGATAGATAGATAGACAGACAGACAGACAGACTGATAGATAGACAGACGGACAGACGACTGACAGATAGATAGATAGATAGATAGATAGATAGATAGATAGATAGATAGACAGACAGACAACAGACAGACAGATAGATAGATAGATAGATAGATAGACAGACAGACAGACTGATAGATAGATAGATAGACAGACAGACGACTGACAGATAGATAGATAGATAGATAGATAGATAGATAGATAGATAGATAGATAGATAGACAGACAACAGACAGATAGATAGATAGACAGACAGACAGACTGATAGATAGATAGATAGATAGACAGACAGACAGACTGATAGATAGATAGATAGACAGACAGACGACAGACAGACAGATAGATAGATAGATAGACAGACAGACAGACAGACTGATAGATAGATAGATAGACAGACAGACAACAGACAGATAGATAGGTAGACAGACAGATAGATAGATAGATAGATAGATAGACAGACAGACAGACTGATAGATAGATAGATAGACAGACAGACAGACTGATAGATAGATAGACAGACAGACGAAAGACAGATAGATAGATAGATAGATAGATAGACAGACAGACAGACTGATAGATAGATAGATAGACAGACAGACAGACTGATAGATAGATAGACAGACAGACGAAAGACAGATAGATAGATAGATAGATAGATAGACAGACAGACAGACTGATAGATAGATAGATAGACAGACAGACGACAGACTGATAGATAGATAGACAGACAGACAGACAGACAGACTGATAGATAGACAGACAGACAGACGACAGACAGATAGATAGATAGATAGACAGACAGACAGACAGACTGATAGATAGATAGACAGACAGACAGACTGATAGATAGATAGACAGACAGACTGATAGATAGACAGACAGACAGACAGACGACAGACAGATAGATAGATAGATAGATAGATAGATAGATAGATAGACAGACGACAGACTGATAGATAGACAGACAGACAGACAGACAGATAGACAGACTGATAGATAGATAGACAGATTAATACAGAGACTCAGCTCAAACCGCAAACAATATCAGCAAAATGTGCA
>NC_030427.2:27558710-27576210 GCF_001660625.3 Ictalurus punctatus
TAGCCAGAGTAAATAACAACAATAGAGTAAATAACAACAGTAGCCAGAGTAAATAACAACAATAGACAGAGTAAATAATAACAATAGACAGAGTAAATAACAACAGCAGCCAGAGTAAATAACAACAATAGACAGAGTAAATAACAACAGTAGCCAGAGTAAATAACAACAATAGACAGAGTAAATAACAACAGTAACCAGAGTAAATAACAACAATAGACAGAGTAAATAACAACAGTAGCCAGAGTAAATAACAACAATAGACAGAGTAAATAACAACAGTAGCCAGAGTAAATAACAACAATAGACAGAGTAAATAACAACAGTAGCCAGAGTAAATAACAACAATAGACAGAGTAAATAACAACAGTAGCCAGAGTAAATAATAACAATAGACAGAGTAAATAACAACACTAGACAGAGTAAATAACAACACCAGACAGAGTAAATAACAACACTAGACAAAGTAAATAACAACACCAGACAGAGTAAATAACAACAGTAACCAGAGTCAATAACAACACCAGACAGAGTAACTGACAACTGCAGCCAGAGTCAATAACAACAGTAGCCAGAGTAAATAACAACACTAGACAGAGTAAATAACAACAGTAACCAGAGTAAATAACAACAGTAGCCAGAGTAAATAACAACAGTAGCCAGAGTAAATAACAACACCAGACAGAGTAAATAACAACAGTAGCCAGAGTAAATAACAACACTAGACAGAGTAAATAACAACAGTAACCAGAGTAAATAACAACAGTAGCCAGAGTAAATAACAACAGTAGCCAGAGTAAATAACAACACCAGACAGAGTAAATAACAACAGTAGCCAGAGTAAATAACAACACCAGACAGAGTAAATAACAACAGTATTGAGAGTAAATAACAACACCAGACAGAGTAAATAACAACAGTATCGAGAGTAAATAAGAACACCAGACAGAGTAAATAACAACAGTATCGAGAGTAAATAAGAACACCAGACAGAGTAAATAACAACAGTATCGAGAGTAAATAAGAACACCAGACAGAGTAAATAACAACAGTATCGAGAGTAAATAAGAACACCAGACAGAGTAAATAACAACAGTATCGAGAGTAAATAACAACACCAGACAGAGTAAATAACAACAGTATCGAGAGTAAATAACAACACCAGACAGAGTAAATAACAACAGTATCGAGAGTAAATAACAACACCAGACAGAGTAAATAGCAACAGTATTGAGAGTAAATAACAACACCAGACAGAGTAAATAACAACAGTATTGAGAGTAAATAACAACAGCAGACAGAGTAAATAACAACAGTATCGAGAGTAAATAACAACACCAGAGCGATTGAATAAAATACAGATCAATAAAATGGCACCCTGTGGCGTGACCTGATGGCAGGACGCTGAGGTCCCAATTGGTGAGGAAAAAAGGACTGACTCAGCATCGTGCAGTAATTGCTGTATTTGGAGTTTGACCGAAGACAGCCGGCGTGAGGACAATCCCTCTCGTGCAGGTACCAAGCCATGAACAAAAAGTAAATGTCACCTTTCTTTAGCGCGCTCTTTTGCTCTCTTCGTTGCGCTCTGCGCTCCTCTTCCTCTCTTTCCCTGGCATCTTTGGACAACAAGTCATTCAATTCAATTCGCATTTTATTTGTGCAGCACGTTTAACGATGGACGTCGTCTCAAAGCGGCTTTACAGAAACATATAAACACGGGATACGGATTCTACAAAAAGTCTGGCATGTCTAATCCTGTTTGACATTCAACTTGCTACTTGCTTGCGTCTTCTTTCTTTTTCGGTTTCTTCTCGGTCTGCACGATCCACTACCAAGTCGTAGTTTTATGTAACTTCACTGGCTCAGGACAATTGAACAAAAGCGCGAATCTCATCGGTCGGGCAGATTTTAACGTGCCGTGTCGACGGAAAAACCACACGAACGATCTCCTCGACGTCACGGGTGTGAACACTCCCATCGGCAGCCACTGGGGCGTTAAACGGACCCTTTAACGTGCTGCGAGAAAACGGTGCGAACTGCCAGGTATTAAAACGAGCTAACTAGCTGGCCATAGGTTACTACATTACATTAGCTAACACTATTTATCCATGTCACTTAGATTTCCAGGCAACCCAGACACACATAACGGGGCAACATACAGGAATTTTCATTTCCCATTGGGCTAGATAATAGAGTTATGTTTTTGCCCATCCCTGAAAAGCATTAACCTTTCTTTCGTAGTAAGAAGAGCAATGATGAATATTTTTTGATATCGGAGTAGTATTGAAAATGGCCCAGTTTCTCGAAAGCACCATGAAGGTAGGATCATCTTTGCTGGTAGAGAGAGAGAGAGAGAGTTCATTGTGATGCTCACTCGCCCATATAACTCTGCTCTTTACACTTTTAGGAAAACTCAGGCCTCTGTTCTCGCAGAAGAATATTTTCCGTGTCGCTGCCGAGCGGTGTGTGCGTTTGCGTAGAGGTTTCGGTGTTCCGATTCTTCCTAGAGTCATTACGCAGCTCAACTTGAACTGAACACGGTCCACACATCCTGTGTGTACATCATCACAGATTAACTGTCAAACTACTGCACCTGAATGATGCCTCAACATTTCCTACAGGACGAACTGTGAGTACACACACACACACACACACACACACACACACACACTGTAGAATCATAAAGCTCAGACATCCAGATTGAAGCAAGCAGTGTGTCATATGTGGCTTTGTCTTCCAGAGACACCTGCCTTGGTAACAAACCCCAACCCCACCCCCAACACACACACACACACACACCATAATTGCATCTTGACGCAACAGAACAGAGGCAACAAAAGGAAGTGCACTCGCTGAAGGTCCAATCTGTCTCCGGCTTTGTGTGTGTGCGCCCATTTATCCACATTAGTGTTGGATTAATTGGGTTAGAGACAGAGATGTTAATAAATGCACTCCGTGAGGACGGCTGCGATTGATCACCCGCTTCCTACCATACCGCTCACACACACACACACACGCGCGAAACCAGGGAGATTCATCACACACACACAATCTTTAAACACACCACATTTTACAGCTTCATAATCCCTCCATCTTCATAAGAATACAATTACGCCGAGTGCGTCGCCCCCCTCCTCTCCTCGTCTTCCTCTCTGTTTGCACGCATCATCTCCCTCTCAGCGATGACGACCCGAATTGCGAAAGCTCTGCTGTACATTCTCTTCAACTCTTAAAAGCGCTCTTTTCTCTCTCCCCTCCGGGCCTCTGCGTAGCCGCAGATCCACACGTGCAGGTCTGCAGATAAATACTCGTCTACGTAATCTGCGTCTTTGTAGCTTCCAGATGACATCAGTTCCATCGCTATCGACCACGGAAACCACGATTCTCAACCTGAAACTTGTACATCAGTCATCGCTGGAACGCTGATTGATCTGATCGCCCTGCGCACGTCCCTCCAGAACATTCCACTCTAGAGACGGTTGTCTCAGTGTGCTGAGATAAACGATACGCTATCGTACCATGACAAGAGGAACTTTGTAGACGGGCCGATCGCAACTTTTGGAGATGAAAGGCTCACGCTGGAGAATCGTACCCCTAGTGAAAAACGGAAAATGGTTCGTACGTCAGGACGCTCGAGTGTGTTTTGTCTCATCTCGAAAGTGTTTTGGTTACAAAGTTCAAGGGAAGTGGTGGAGCGAGGGAGGAGAGAGTAACCTAACAGGAATCGACGATAAGCGATGAGAACCTGACAGACCTTCTCCAGCGTCTCCTAATTAATATTCGCTTTAAGAGTTTGTTTGCTGGCTAGTAAAAAAATCATTACTACACCTCACAATCATACAAACCTCAGGCAATGGAGCCGTGAGGTGACAACGCTAGACGCTAGATTGTGTTCAAAATGGCTGCGTACTCTTCGGGGCTGTAGCACTGAAGATTCTTTCTTTAGCCCCGAGTAATTCTCCACTTGGGGCGGTTTGTCACTACGTGACTGATCGTCGGTAAAAGAAGACGACGGGGTTGTCATTTTATATCTTCAGAGACCAATCAGACAGGGTTTACAGGAAAATACATGGAAACAATCGTGTCTTATTGGCTGACAGCTTTCAACTCTGTGAGCGGAAAAATGGATATCCATCCATCCATCTTCTTTACCGCTTATCCTTCCTTCAGGGTCACGGGGAGCCTATCCCAGGGAGCATGGGGCACGAGGCGGGGTACACCCTGGACAGGGTGCCAATCCATCACAGGGCACACTCACATACACACTCACACACTACGGACACTTTGGACACACCAATCAGCCTACCATGCATGTCTTTGGACTGGGGGAGGAAACCGGAGTACCCGGAGGAAACCCCCGCAGCACTGGGAGAACATGCACACACACACACACACACAGGGCCACGGTGCGAATCGAACCCCCGACCCTGGAGGTGAGAGGCAAACGTGCTAACCACTAAGCCATGGATATAACCGCTAACCCCATGGAGACAGTTTATTTACTGTAGAAGTACATTTTTAGGAGTTTATTGATGAAGAACCATCTTGGTTCATCCCCGGATGATTAACAGTCCCGCTAACCCTCCTGGTACTCACTATTCACTACGTTAGAACATGCCGGAGCACTACGTAATAGTGGAAAAAGGATTTTGTACATTACATCACACAGATTTGTTGACTCTTTGAAACTAGTCAAGTTCTCTTAAATGCACACGCACAACGGTAGCTAATTCCGTATCCTTGCTATTATTTCCCTGTTTCAAACCTCAGGGGAATAGTAGCTCAGACTAGAACTATAGAAATAACTTTGCAGACAAAATGTTTTTTTTAAAAAAAATACACGTATTACATTTGTAAGAAATCTGGAAGAGGTCTGAACAAATATTTTCTTATTTTCTTGTGTTCCTCAATGACGGTGAATCAAATCAAGCAACTCACTGCACTATGTGCAGGAATAAAACACTAGGGGGCATGCTGTTACAGGAAACTAATCAACAACCGCCTAATATGAAGCAAGATACTGATACAGTAACCCAGAGCATTAACCCCCAAGCCACCACTAACAGAATGTGCTATGACGATCCAGTGGAGGAACTCTTTAAATAAAGTGTTACAGACACGGTTATAAACTTTTAGCAGCATGAACCAACCATGAAGACGAAACAATGTGGCTATGCATAGTTTGTATATGTGTGTGTGTGTGTGTGTGTGTAATGTAACTGCAGGCCAAAGAGGAAGTGCCTCCACCGACTAGACTAGACTAAAGGCGAGCGATTTAGACGGGAAGCTAATACTCACCGACGGCACATTTCCAATCGAATTATTCAATTAAGCCACTCCAGCCAATCACAGAGCGGAGAGGCAAAACGAAACCCGTTTCCTCGACACACTTCGTCCAGGACATTACCGCACAATGCTTTTTTTTTTAATGTTTGTTTGTTTGTTCGTGTAAGCGGGATTTCATGACGGAAAAGGTAAAGAGAATATACACACTCTGCATCTGTTGATAGCTGGGTGTACAATATACCAGTTGCTACCACTTTAAACACTGACTGTGAATTCTGAATTCTGATTGGTCAGAAGGTGTTGATTCATTTTCTATGGCAGCAGCTCGAACAGGAGATCCGGCTACAAGGCAAATCACAGGTTATCGCAGGTTGTGCATAGTCATTAGGAATGATATAGTTATTATTATATATGTAGAGTAATCATATAGTCATTTTAGTACGTTATCATTTCTACACCATCGTTTGGGAGGATGCAGCAGAAATTTGAACACTTTTGTAAGAGCATCGCATTTGTGTCCCAATTTTAAAAATAAAAAAGAAACAAACAAAACAAAACAACAACAACAAAAAAAAAGCCATCATTGTGTTCGGTTAATAGAAATACCACAAAGGTTTGGGGGGGGGGGGGGGGGTGAGAATTATTAGAACTGTAATGAAAAAGGGGGGGGGTGAGAATTATTAGAACTGTAATGAAAATGATTGGCTCTCATGACACACAAGAAACTACAAACACAGCTTTCGTGAAAACGCTAACAGCTCAGAATGCTGCACACTTTCATCTTACGTCTGTTGCCATGACAGCCTACATGCAGTTGTATAGCTGCTGTCATTACCGCTGTAGTACCTACTGTAACGTTTGATGTCATGACATGACATGACACTAATTGTGCTGGTGTTTTTTCCCCCCGCTAATGCTCACGTTAGCGTATGTTCATGACAGCTGTTATAACTTGTCTTCAGAGAGATCTGTCATAATGCTTGATGACTTTAAAATGCACTCATTTACTAATGGGGCTTTTCTTAGCATGAAGAAGTCCGATATCCTTAAATTTAGACTGTCATGACCGCTCATTACACCTGCCATGAGAGATTAATAATATGATCATGTGGCAGGCTGACGACACAAGGCTCTGGGTAAGTGTTTCCAAATGGAATGGGAGTAGAAATAAGAATTGTACCATTATATATATATATATATATATATATATATATATATATATATATATATATATATATATATATATTTACACTTTCTTCAAATGAACTGTAAATCATTTAATAGACTAATAAACAAACAAACAAATAAATAAATAAATAAATAAGATTTGTCTCTTGGGTCATTGTTTTATTAGTTCACTCTAAAGGTGCTGTTTTTGTCTTTTCTGGTGAAACAGCAAGGAACAAACCTGCTAATCTCATCTTCCTGTCAGGAGAAGACTGATATGTGATCATAAACCCTCCATCATCCAAGCTGAGAAATATTCCTCTGGTGAAACACATCAGAAAGAAGACGACTTGGATCTGAGGTGGTTGGTGAACAGAGAGAGAGAGAGAGAGAGAGAGAGAGAGAGAGAGAGAGAGATCCTCCTCCACTCGCTAGACTCTTCCTTCTCTCTCCCACAGCGGCCATCTGTCCCTCTGAGTCGCCAATACACACACACACACACACACACACACACACACACACACACACACACACACACACACACTTGGTGTTTTGTTTTGTCCCCTGATTGAGGAGGATTAAGTCCAGTCTAGTTGGGTCACATGACCACAACCATATGACACTGGCACTGGCAGCACTCATGTGACAGGACACATCGATACTCACACACACACACACACACACACACACACACACACACACACCATTATAAACACTGGGTTATGCCAGAACACACAAAGTTTCATGACTTTTGAAAACATGAAAAATTAGCATTTAAAATCACAAGACGCTATGTCTGTGCATATGTTTATGATTTTCCTTTTGCAGGCTTGAGGGAATTTTTTAAAAAAATTCTGCACGCCAAACGCAGGTGTGTTTAACAGCTGCACAAGTTAATGACAGTCACATGATTAAAGTTAAAAAAAAAAAAAAAATCGAACTGAAACTCACTTAAACTCACAAACTGTGCTCTTTAATTACAACATAAACAGAGCAGCATGAAACGCGACGGCTAGCTGCTAGCTATTTGTCTTTACGCATTAATCACTACACAGCGAGTCTCTCTATTGAAGAGTCTTGCTCTTCGGCGCAGCATGACTGAGTGGACAGCGAGTGCTAATTAAAGGGAATTTATAGCATTGCTACACATTGTCGGGTGGAGACGGCGCACGGCTACACCTTTCCCCCCTGTGAGTACGTAGCCACTGCTGCGCAACTAAGACAGAAACGCTTGCTGGGAGGCCAGGAATTACCATGACGATGGGGTCGCGACCCATGACCCATCAGGGCTTATGAAGAGCCTGGGTCATCCGCAAAGCAAAAAGGAGTTCCCATTATTCTGTGTCAGGAGGAGTTCCATGTGAAAAATGGATCCATAATGTAAACATCTGAAGAGCAAGAAGACGTTCTTCTAGACTTTCTTCTAGATGTTCTTCTGTGCATGCGTGCCCACTGGTCAGTCTGTGACCAGAGAACTAACAGCGTCCAGGGATGTTGTTGTCCTACAGAAACACTATATCCACTGGACATCGGTTCAAGTAAGACAGAACTCCACCGAGTGGAGAATTCCCATCTTCGGCTTGATGGAGATGTACAGCAGCGATGGTGATGATGTTAGACAGCTTCACGCCACCTTGCAGTCAACTCTTATAGAAAAAGATTCAAGGCTGAGGGGTTGTGATGTGGCTCCACGAGACTGGAGTTACTGTTACCACCTTTAAGTTATTTCTTTTCCAATAAGAGCACGTTCTGAAGTGTTTTATTTGACATTTGGGTTTGAGATCAATAGGAGATGATAGATAAGAATTTCAGCTTTCACTGCCTGATATTTACATCTGGATTTTCATCTGAACCTTTATCCATTTAAGCGCTCATCTTCAACAAAAAGTTAACATTTACCAGGTCGTCCAACCCTCAAGGTCACTTTACAATAAAGTACATCACTATCCCATCACTACTCCTCCTACTACTACTACTACTACTCCTACTACTACTAATAATAATAATCCCTTCACTACTACTACTACTCCTACTACTACTACTACTACTACTAATAATAATAATAATCCCTTCACTACTCCTCCTACTACTACTACTACTACTCCTACTACTACTACTAATAATAATCCCTTCACTACTACTACTACTACTACTACTACTACTACTACTACTACTACTACTACTAATAATAATAATAATAATAATAATAATAATACCCACCACCATTAATACTACTACTACTAATAATAATAATAATCCCTTCACTACTACTACTCCTACTACTACTACTACTACTACTCCTCCTACTACTACTACTCCTACTACTACTACTACTACTACTAATAATAATAATAATCCCTTCACTACTACTACTCCTACTACTACTACTACTACTACTATTACTACTAATCCCTTCACCACCACTACTACTACTACTACTACTACTACTACTAATCCCTTCACCACCACTACTACTACTACTACTACTACTACTAATCCCTTCACCACCACTACTACTACTACTACTACTAATCCCTTCACCACCACTACTACTACTACTACTACTACTACTACTACTAATCCCTTCACCACCAATACTACTACTACTACTACTACTACTACTACTACTACTAATCCCTTCACCACCACTACTACTACTACTACTACTACTACTTCTACTACTCCTACTACTACTACTACTAATAATAATAATAATCCCTTCACTACTACTACTCCTACTACTACTTCTAATAATAATAATAATCCCATCACTACTACTACTACTACTACTAGTACTACTACTACTACTAATCCCTTCACCACCACTACTACTACTACTACTACTACTAATAATAATAATAATCCCATCACTACTACTACTACTACTACTACTAATCCCTTCACCACTACTACTACTACTACTACTACTACTTCTACTACTACTACTACTACTACTAATAATAATAATAATAATAATAATAATAATGCATGCCAAACTCATTTTAATTACATTTCCTTGATATCATATTTGATATCAATGTTGAGAACTGAATATAACACAATGCATAAATGCTGGTACCTTTGAAGAAAGAGGGTCCTTAATTTTAATTGAACCCCTTACCTAAAAAATGACTCGATTATAAATACAGCACTGGCACTATATATTTATCTTTCTGTTTACTGACAGGAAGGGAAAAAAAACAGTACGGATGTAACAAACTGGAGTCCACTAATTAGCCCAATGTCTGTAGATCTGTAGTTTCATGGGAAAAAGAAGCAGCGCTCATGATAAGGTCATCTGTCAATCAAACCCTCATGTGTTACCTCGGAGTTATGGAGGAGTAAAACCAAAGAAATCCCATCCATCGCCCATGTCATTTCAATAATCATGAGGGACAACAGTCCTGCATCACTGACCTGTTTAATGAAGTGAAAAAGCAAGCTTTGATATTAAGCACTGATGCATTGTGTCTCATGTGGTGCGTCCAGGGTTGTTGTTGTCCTACAACAACACTATTTCTATTGGACATCGGTTCAGTTAAGACAGAACTCAACAGAGTGGAGATTTCCATCTCCGGTTTGACGGAGATATACGGTAAATCCCATCATGAGATAATGGTGATGATGTTATATAGCTTCACACCACCTTTCAGTCAACTCTTATAGAAAAAAGAATGAATGATGAGATGGTGTGATGTGGCTCCATGTGACTGTCGTTCACGTTACCACCTTAAAGTGCACCTATTATGCTTTTTTCAAATACTCCCTTTCATGTAGTGTGTTATACACGGAGCTGTTTGTGAACGTAAAAAGTCTGCAAAGTTTCAAAAATCAAAGCGCACGACAAATGGCATTATTGACTCCCAAAAGAAGGAATCGATTCTGAACAGCTGAAACGATTCGTTAGTGTCTTTACTTCCTGTACTAACCAACGTAAAAAAAAGCCCTGTCTCCGGTCTTCATCGGCCGCTCGCTGACAGCGCTAGACCGATCACGACAAACTGGCACATCTGACCAATCAGAGCAGAGTATGCTCTCTGAAAGGAGGAGTTTAGAACGAGTCCTTTAGAACGAATCATTTAACGAGTCGTTTGTGACACTGCGGGAAAAAAAAAGGTAACGCTGCAGTTTAAATTATGAGCACGTTAAAGTGTTTTTTGACCTCGGATGCACCTAAATCTAACGTATCAGACCTTCGGCATGTTTCAAAACCATAACAGGTGCTCTTTAAAGTTATTTATTTCCCAATAACAGCGATAACATCCTGAAGCATTTTACTCCTCGTACACTACAGCGATTTGCAAATGACTGCAGTTTTATATGAATCAAAAAAACAACACGTCGTGCTTTTTATCCATTTCTGTTTACGTCCGTGTGATACCATAGCAGCTATACGCAGTCGTTCCCTCTCCAGCCTCTCTTTTTCCTAGTTAGTAAGACATGTCCGAAACATATAAACTCATCTCTCCTGAAGACGTCACTGTGGCAGAAACCTGACTGACACAAAGCGCTGACACTGGAGACTCCTTCCATAAATTTCTCATAAATGCCACTGTACAGAAACCTCGTCTGTTAAATAACACGTTTCTCGTTGTTGTTGTAGTTTAATAAATAAATAAATAATCTCTTTATGAGTAGCTCTGGATGATGCCATGTAAGCTCCTGGGATTGGGCTGTTACTATAGAAACGCTAACGTATTAGGACTAGCGCATTAATATAATGACGCAGATGGAACGATTCGATGAATCGATTCTTCGTCGGTTGAATCTCAGGATGAAATCTCACGCTTTTCATGAATGTTCCGTGATCAAACGTGCACGTTCGCTGTTTTATCGGATTACCGGCGCCTGTAGCTAGCGCTAATATCGCAGACCGATGCTTGTTGAATCGCGATTCTGTACACACCGACTTGTTGGCTCATTGTGACCACTTTTTTTATTTTTTAACATTTTTTTTAGGTTTAAGCAGAAAATAAAATGCGACTTGGCTAGCTCCTAACTTACACGCCGTGCCCTCGCCTACACCTCACATGCTATCTGAGCTGGTCTTACAGGTACTTCTCCAACCGAACCGAGATTATCTTACTAACTACTGCGCTTCTTTGAATAGAAGCGTTTGACTAAACGATTAAATAAGGAGAATGAAACATAATATCACTAATCACACTTGTGATAAAGCTGAAGGCTTTGATTCCTGTCCTTCAACAGCTCGCTTTTGTGAGCAAGACGGCGGGAAAAAAAACAATGCGTAAAAAAAAAAAGATGAAGATCAATCACGCTGAAGATGAAAGCAGTGAAAGGAAAACAGACACACACTCTGTCTCGAATTTGCGGGATATATGCATCTCTCGTGCTTTTAATTCACGTGTGTGTGTGTGTGTGTGCGTGTGTGTGTGTGCGCGCCTCTCCGGCGTTCGGCAAGTGCATTTTCTCCCTCATTGTAAGCACATTTGTCTGTAATTACATGTGCGAGAGTAAGAGAGAGAGAGAGAAAGCAAGAGAAAGACAAAGAGTGAGAAAGAGAGTGAGAGAATGAGACAAGGGGCTGGTTCTAATTTTGTTGTCAAACAGTAGTGAGTGTGTAGCACCGAGAGAGAGAGAGAGAGAGCGAGAGAGAGAGCGAGAGAGAGAGCGAGAGAGAGAGCGAGAGAGAGAGCGAGAGAGAGAGCGAGAGAGAGAGGAGGAAACCTGTGCTGGGTCGGCTATAATAACTGTGAAAAATCTCATTAATTCAGTCGGCTCAGCCGCTAAGTCCTTGTATTGTCACTTCTCCCAGGGCCCTTTTCACGGCCTAACTAGCGTCATCTCCATGGCGACGGAGGAGAAATGCTTTGCATGTCCCCTCGAATTCTTTTTTGTCATTGTTCCTGACAAAGCTTGACAAACCGCATGTGACTCGAAGGGCTTCTCTGGTGGCTGCGTGACTATTCAAACTCACGCCGAAAGCGGCGGCCATATCGATTTTTAATAAAGCAGGCTGGCGCTCTTCGGTGTGTCCCTGCTCACTTTGTAAATCTCGACAGGAAGCAGGGACAGGCTTTTCCTTTCACATTACACACACTCTACAACACTGCTCACACCCACTCTGACCTCAGTGCGCAGCGCCAAAGCTCTTCGCTCAGTATCCTTCTTTACAGCGTCACCGAGAGACGAGCGGAAGTCCAGCACGAGCAGAACACCGCGGACAGTCGGACAGTCCCTCAGAGTGAGGAGAGAGGAGGAGACAGACATGATGAGGAGCGCTGTTATCGGAAAACTATCAACAACTGCAGTTCACTAGTGTCCTGCAGCAGCATGTCCCCAAGTGTTTACTCCGCTTACACAAGCGAGAATTTACCAATTACAGCTTTTATTTATTAAAACATGATACGCCCTCATTCCCTCACTCCCTCACCTCCTCATTCCCTCACTCCCTAACCTCCTAACTCCCTAACCCCCTCACCCCCTCACTCCCTCACCCCCTCACTCCCTCACCCCCTCACTCCCTCACCCCCTAACCTCCTAACTCCCTCACCCCCTCACCCCCTCACTCCCTCACTCCCTCACCCCCTCACTCCCTCACTCCCTCACTCCCTCACCCCCTCACTCCCTCACTCCCTAACCTCCTAACTCCCTCACCCCCTCACCCCCTCACTCCCTCACTCCCTCACCCCCTCACTCCCTCACTCCCTCACTCCCTCACCCCCTCACTCCCTCACTCCCTCACCCCCTCACTCCCTCACCCCCTCACCCCCTCACCCCCTCATTCCCTCACTCCCTAACCTCCTAACTCCCTCACCCCCTCACTCCCTCACCCCCCCACTCCCTCACCCCCTCACTCCCTCACCCCCTCATTCCCTCACTCCCTCACCCCCTCACCCCTCATTCCCTCACTCCCTCACTCCCTCACCCCCTCACTCCCTCACCCCCTCACTCCCTCACTCCCTAACCCCCTCACCCCCTCACTCCCTCACTCCCTCACTCCCTAACCTCCTAACTCCCTCACTCCCTAACCCCCTCACCCCCTCACTCCCTCACCCCCTCACCCCCTCACCCCCTCACTCCCTCACCCCCTCACCCCCTCACTCCCTCACTCCCTCACTCCCTCACCCCCTCACCCCTCATTCCCTCACTCCCTAACCCCCTCACCCCCTCATTCCCTCACTCCCTCACTCCCTAACCTCCTAACTCCCTCACTCCCTCACCCCCTCACCCCCTCACTCCCTCACCCCCTCACTCCCTCACCCCCTCACCCCCTCACTCCCTCACCCCCTCACTCCCTCACTCCCTCACCCCCTCACTCCCTCACCCCCTCATTCCCTCACTCCCTCACCCCCTCACCCCCTCACTCCCTCACTCCCTCACCCCCTCACTCCCTCACCCCCTCATTCCCTCACTCCCTCACCCCCTCACCCCTCATTCCCTCACTCCCTAACCCCCTCACCCCCTCATTCCCTCACTCCCTCACTCCCTAACCTCCTAACTCCCTCACTCCCTCACCCCCTCACCCCCTCACTCCCTCACTCCCTCACCCCCTCATTCCCTCACTCCCTCACTCACTAACCTCCTAACTCCCTCACTCCCTCACCCCCTCACTCCCTCACTCCCTCACCCCCTCATTCCCTCACTCCCTAACCCCCTCACCCCCTCATTCCCTCACTCCCTCACTCACTAACCTCCTAACTCCCTCACTCCCTCACCCCCTCACTCCCTCACTCCCTAACCCCCTCACTCCCTCACCCCCTCACTCCCTCACCCCCTCATTCCCTCACTCCCTCACCCCCTCACCCCCTCACTCCCTCACTCCCTCACCCCCTCACTCCCTCACCCCCTCATTCCCTCACTCCCTCACCCCCTCACCCCTCATTCCCTCACTCCCTAACCCCCTCACCCCCTCATTCCCTCACTCCCTCACTCACTAACCTCCTAACTCCCTCACTCCCTCACCCCCTCACTCCCTCACTCCCTAACCCCCTCACTCCCTCACTCCCTAACCCCCTCACCCCCTCATTCCCTCACTCCCTCACTCCCTCACCCCCTCACCCCCTCATTCCCTCACTCCCTCACCCCCTCACTCCCTCACCCCCTCATTCCCTCACTCCCTCACCCCCTCACTCCCTAACCTCCTAACTCCCTCACCCCCTCACTCCCTAACCTCCTAACTCCCTCACTCCCTCACCCCCTCACTCCCTCACTCCCTAACCCCCTCACTCCCTCACTCCCTAACCCCCTCACCCCCTCATTCCCTCACTCCCTCACTCCCTCACCCCCTCACCCCCTCATTCCCTCACTCCCTCACCCCCTCACTCCCTCACCCCCTCATTCCCTCACTCCCTCACCCCCTCACTCCCTAACCTCCTAACTCCCTCACCCCCTCACTCCCTAACCTCCTAACTCCCTCACTCCCTCACCCCCTCACTCCCTAACTCCCTAACCTCCTAACTCCCTCACCCCCTCACCCCCTCACCCCCTCACTCCCTCACTCCCTCACCCCCTCATTCCCTCACTCCCTCACTCACTAACCTCCTAACTCCCTCACTCCCTCACCCCCTCACTCCCTCACTCCCTCACCCCCTCATTCCCTCACTCCCTAACCCCCTCACCCCCTCATTCCCTCACTCCCTCACTCACTAACCTCCTAACTCCCTCACTCCCTCACCCCCTCACTCCCTCACTCCCTAACCCCCTCACTCCCTCACCCCCTCACTCCCTCACCCCCTCATTCCCTCACTCCCTCACCCCCTCACCCCCTCACTCCCTCACTCCCTCACCCCCTCACTCCCTCACCCCCTCATTCCCTCACTCCCTCACCCCCTCACCCCTCATTCCCTCACTCCCTAACCCCCTCACCCCCTCATTCCCTCACTCCCTCACTCACTAACCTCCTAACTCCCTCACTCCCTCACCCCCTCACTCCCTCACTCCCTAACCCCCTCACTCCCTCACTCCCTAACCCCCTCACCCCCTCATTCCCTCACTCCCTCACTCCCTCACCCCCTCACCCCCTCATTCCCTCACTCCCTCACCCCCTCACTCCCTCACCCCCTCATTCCCTCACTCCCTCACCCCCTCACTCCCTAACCTCCTAACTCCCTCACCCCCTCACTCCCTAACCTCCTAACTCCCTCACTCCCTCACCCCCTCACTCCCTCACTCCCTAACCCCCTCACTCCCTCACTCCCTCACCCCCTCACCCCCTCATTCCCTCACTCCCTCACTCCCTCACCCCCTCACCCCCTCATTCCCTCACTCCCTCACCCCCTCACTCCCTCACCCCCTCATTCCCTCACTCCCTCACCCCCTCACTCCCTAACCTCCTAACTCCCTCACCCCCTCACTCCCTAACCTCCTAACTCCCTCACTCCCTCACCCCCTCACTCCCTAACTCCCTAACCTCCTAACTCCCTCACCCCCTCACCCCCTCACTCCCTAACTCCCTAACCTCCTTCACTCCCTCACTCCCTCACCCCATCACTCCCTAACTCCCTCACTCCCTAACCTCCTCACTCCCTCACCCCATCACTTCCTAACTCCTTCACTCCCTCACCCCCTCACTCCCTCACCCCCTCACTCCCCAACTCCCTAACTCCCTAACCTCCTCACTCCCTCACTCCCTCACTCCCTAACTCCCTCACTCCCTAACCTCCTCACTCCCTCACCCCCTCACTCCCTAACCTCCTAACTCCCTCACTCCCTGACCCCCTCACCCCCTCACTCCCTAACGTCCTAACTCCCTCACCCCCTAACTCCCTCACTCCCTAACCTCCTAACCCCCTCACCCCCTCACTCCCTAACCTCCTAACTCCCTCACTCCATCACTTCCTAACTCCTTCACCCCCTCACTCCCTCACTCCCTAACCTCCTAACTCCCTCACCCCCTCACTTCCTAACCCCCTCACTCCCTAACCTCCTAACTCCCTCACCCCCTCACTTCCTAACCCCCTCACTCCCTAACCGCCTTGCTCCCTAACTCCCTAATTCCCTTACTCCCTCCATAACTCCCTTGCTCCCTAACTCCGTCACTCCCTAACTCCATCACTCGCTAATTTTCTTGCTCCCTAATAACTCCCTAATCCCCTGGCTTTCTCATTTCTTCTGTATTCGTTATAGCCCTTAGTTGCAGGTTCGAAGTTTGAAGTTCTCCTAATTTCCTGCTTTAAGTGTCCGTCCAACCCCTGGTCTGTATCTTCTCCCGTGTTTTGGATTAACAGTGGCAACAGATTCGCAAGAGGTTGCAGTATTGCATGGAAAGACCAGCGTAAATAAATAAATTAATAACAAATGCATACGGAACAGCCTCGAAACAAACTGAACATGATCAAATATGATTCAAACCTAAAGTCTAAAGGATTTATCTCTTAAATTCTCACCACATTAGAGTTAATTTCTTGCAAAAACAAACTAAGTTATGATGTTTAATAATATCTAGAGTCACTGCAGTTTAATCACGACTCATGTTCCACGGTTCCAGGCTGTTTAAGAGGCTGTTTCTGGTCTAAATTTACGACAACTAATCACATTAAATAGATCTATAATCCTATAAAATCTACATATGGAGCTGATTTAAGCGATCAGAGTTCCTCCAAGGCTAATTAATCTACATCAACTTTAATTAATCAGAATTAACCTCAGGCTGTTCCTTAATGCTAATCATAGTGTGTGTAGGTGTGTGTATGAGTGTGTGAGAGTGGATGTGAGAAGAGAAGACAAGCAATACATCATTGCAAATCACTTAAAAAAAAAAAAAAAAGAACAGTGCTTCCTCTTTGAAATGCAAATAAACAGCACGGAGAGAGAGTTACACACACACACACACACACACACACACACACACACACACACACACACACACACACACAGAGAGAGAGAGAGAGAGAGAGAGAGAGAGAGAGAGAGACATGGTGAGAGAGAGAGACATGGTGAGAGAGAGAGAGAGACATGGTGAGAGAGAGAGAGAGACATGGTGAGAGAGAGAGAGAGAGAGAGAGAGAGAGAGAAACATGGCAATAGAGAGAGAGAAACAAGGTGAGAGATAGAGAGAATGAGAGAGAGAATGAGAGAGAGAAAC
>NC_030427.2:27588710-27593710 GCF_001660625.3 Ictalurus punctatus
TTCTACATGGACCCCCTTTCTGATAAGGAAAGGCCTTGTTGTAGAGTACCTCCACGATTTCGCGCTCGCCGAAATTAACGCAAAATCGAGCTCGAATTTTTCCATAATTACCGCAGGTTTTCCGCAGATCTGGGAAAAGACGCCTCATGTGACATCATCACAGCGCGTATCCAGCCAAAGTTCTTCGAACACGAGTACAGCTAAAAGGTCTCACTGACCAACAAACGTCACCTCAAAATCAGTGAAATCGAATAGCACGGTTAACTCCGCAAGTCACATCGCTAATTTTGGGCGGCGGGGGTGGGGGGGGCGTGGCCGCAGCAAATTCGAGTATTTTTGGCGGCAACAATCACAGAAAACTCTACGAAATCCTGTAAGGACTGGTTGTAGCGTCCTGACTGAGAGACACCAAGCCGTAAGCGATGCCGAATAACGCACGGATTAAAAAACACGGCGATAATTAACAGAAAAAATCAATAAAAGTTGATTGGTTGGTTTGTTCGAAACATTCATGGAAGGAGTCTCCAGTGTCAGCGCTTTGTAACAGTCAGAAGTAAAAGTGTAACTTTAAGACATTCCAGCACAGGAAACTCTAAAAGTAAAGGGGACGATCTGAAGAGATTGATCCGCAGAACAGAAGTGAGCGGATGAGTCGGGGATTATTTCCTCACCGATGTTAGCGAGTGAAAGAGACGATGATGGGGCTCGGGAGTCACTTTTCCCTCGGCTGATGAGACAGAGACGGATGTTAGAACACATTTTCCCATTGTGTTCCCGTCTTTACAGTTCGGCAGTAATGTCATTTGTCCGTACGCAACTAAGGTTATAAATGGAGAGATAGGTGCAGTGGCTGGAATGAAATCTTTATGTAAAATTTTCCCTAATTTTTTTTTTTACTATTAGACAGATTTATAAATGCGTTATTTGTGATGGAGTGATGTGCAGTGCCCTCTGATGGGTTGGCTCCCCGTCCAGGGTGTCCCCCGCTTTGTTCCCCGAGTTCCCTGGGATACACTCCTGGCTTCTTACGACCTCGTGTCGCATAAGCAGTATGTAAAATGGAGGGCTGGCTGGCTGGATGGATGGATGGATAGATGGATGGATAGATGGATGGATAGATGGATGGATAGATGGATGGATAGATGGATGGATAGATGGATGGATAGATGGATGGATAGATGGACAGTTAAGTTGATGTTTTACTGGATGGATGGATGGATGGATGGATGGATGGATGGATGGATTAATGGACAGAAAAGATGATGTTTTACTGATTGGATGGATGGGTGGATGGGTGGATGGACAGGTAAGATGATGTTTTACTGGATGGATGGATGGATGAATGGACGGATGGATGGATGGACAGATAAGTTGATGTTTTACTGGATGGATGGATAGATGGAAGGATAGATAAGATGATGTTTTACTGGATGGATGGATGGATGGATGGATGGATGGATGGATGGATGGACAGATAAGATGATGTTTTACTGGATGGATGGATGGATGGATGGATGGATGGACAGATAAGATGATGTTTTACTGGATGTATGTATGTATGTATGTATGTATGTATGGATGGATGGATGGATGGCTGGATGAAAGGATGGACAAATAAGATGATGTTTAACTGGATGGATGGCTGGCTGGATGGATGGACAGATAAGATGATGTTTTACTGATTGGATGGATGGAAGGATGGCTGGATGGATGGGTGGATGGGTGGATTGATGGATGGATGGATGGATGGTGTTTAACTGGATAGATAGACAGATGGTAGATAAGATGATGTTTTACTGGATGGATGGATGGATGGATGGATGGATGGATGGATGGATGGATGGTGTTTAACTGGATAGATAGACAGATGGACAGATAAGATGATGTTTTACTGGATGGATGGATGGATGGATGGATGGATGGATGGATGGTGTTTAACTGGATAGATAGACAGATGGTAGATAAGATGATGTTTTACTGGATGGATGGATGGATGGATGGATGGATGGATGGATGGATGGATGGATGGATGGATGGATGGTGTTTAACTGGATAGATAGACAGATGGACAGATAAGATGATGTTTTACTGGATGGATGGATGGATGGATGGATGGTGTTTAACTGGATAGACAGACAGATGGACAGATAAGATGATGTTTTACTGGATGGATGGATGGATGGATGGATGGATGGATGGATGGATGGATGGTGTTTAACTGGATAGACAGACAGATGGACAGATAAGATGATGTTTTACTGGATGGATGGATGGATGGATGGTGTTTAACTGGATAGATAGACAGATGGACAGATAAGATGATGTTTTACTGGATGGATGGATGGATGGATGGATGGTGTTTAACTGGATAGACAGACAGATGGACAGATAAGATGATGTTTTACTGGATGGATGGATGGATGGATGGATGGATGGATGGATGGTGTTTAACTGGATAGATAGACAGATGGTAGATAAGATGATGTTTTACTGGATGGATGGATGGATGGATGGATGGATGGTGTTTAACTGGATAGATAGACAGATGGACAGATAAGATGATGTTTTACTGGATGGATGGATGGATGGATGGATGGATGGATAGATAGATTGAGCTATGTGCAAATAATTTCATTTTAGGAAAAGATGTAGTTCTCACAGTTCCGTAGAGTGGAAACTATAGTCATTTGAGCGTGTGATGCTGTTCCCCAGGCCGCCTCACACGCTCCATTGTATTTTATTGTAATAATTCCGTTCACGCAACACGGCAGCGAATGGAATCTCATTCTGCATTGAACTGCTTTCCCTTGAAAGTATCGGGTCACGATCTTTCCTCCACGACCGTCTCAAATCTACTCCGCTTTCTTTTAGTCAAAACAAAATAAAAGAAAAGACCGACGACCTCCTTCGGGATCTTCCGAACCCTGTCCCTCGGCATTCAGCTCACTCTCAGTGACGCTTTTTAATACGAGACTATTATTAATCGCCTTGTGGTTGAGGTTTGCTCCGAGCTTTCTTATTTCCTGAACTGAACCTCACCGCTTCGCTCCTTTAAGCTCAATCAAAGCGGCAAGGTGAAGATCTCTAGAGTAAAAAGTTCTGTATTTTATAATTCCCAGGCTGATGGTGTAAATCACCCCACACTTTGTCTGATTTATGTCAAAGTCTGATGTTAACCTTGGGGTTACGCACTGTTTTTTTCTTTCCGTACAGAGCAAACAGAGCTTGGCAATGTGGCAATTCTCCAGCTCCGTCTTAGCCGTACTCAAAGGATTAGAAGGAAAAGATGAAGATAGATAGATAGAGAGGCCAGAGAGGAAAGAGGGAGAGGAGAAAAAGAGTACTTTTAAAAGAGAGAGAGAGAGAGAGAGAGAGAGAGAGAGAGAGAGAGAGAGAGAGCCTGAGGCGAGTCCACATGACTGGGCTGTCAGGTTCAGAGGTCATCATCTGGATATTTTTAACTATTCCTAAAAAAGGGCCCTTCAGGGCTGACTTGAGGTCACACCAGGACCCCCTCTTCCACTGACCTCTGACCTCTGAGCCTTTCAAAATCATCTGGATTCTGAAATATGGGATTTTTAAATCAGATGCACATTTTTTCTCATGCTTTTTTTTTCCTCCCATGGTTTTCTCGAAAAACCTTTCCTCATCCATGTAAAGACGCTCCACAGAGTGTGTGCACGTTCACGAAACCAGGCCCGATGACTCTCTTTCTTTCTCTCTCTCCTTCTCGTTCTCGGTGCCATAATGGCATGCAGATGGTGCTCGGCAGTCAGCGTCGGACGTTCGGTGTTCAGCCGAGGCGTTCTCGATGCTTCCTCTCTCCTGGAACCTACCACGCTGGCTCTTTTCAGGCGGAGCCGAGCCAGCGACTCAGGACACGCACTCTCCGCTTACACTCTGTCCCCGAGCGGTCTCGTTAAAACATACAGCTTTACGTCCTACCTGAGACTTTAAACACAAACGAACGCAGGGGTTTCAATCGGCCGATTCGTTTCGCATTCCAGGTTTTGTCAGGAAAACAGCAGGAGGAAGGTGAACTTCAGCTTCATCAAGAGGTGATAGAATAACTGAAGCTTCAAAAAGAATCATAATAGGAAATGAATCGATTCTTCAGTTTATCGAATCGAATAAAGACTCATCTTGTAAAAGGCTCTTTAAGGAACAGCAACAACAAAAGATTCGTTATTGTAAGTTCTACAAATTCATTCCGTGATATTTTTTGGTTTGGAACTGGTTTCATGCGCTTTATTCTTTTCTATTAGCGTTAAAAGTTTTTTTGTTTTTCTTTAGTTTTTCTATCATTTCTTTGTAGTTTTAGTCACTTTAATTCTAGGGACAGAGCCTTTCCTCCTTTTTTCTTTGTGTCTTTCTTTTTTTTTTTTTTTGGGGGGGGGGGGGGGGGGGGGTGCATATAAATACATGGTGCATATTGAGGCACATTCTTAGAAGAAAAATTTTCATTCATGTAGTAATGGTCGACTGCAGTAACAGTAACACCTTATCTAAATATGGGACCGGTGAATATTTATTTATTTATTTAATTTTACTTTTATTTATTTTACTTTTATTTATTTATTTGTTTATTTTTTACTTTTATTTCAGTTACAGTATGTTGGCCATAAACTTATTCGTTTTGTTTTGCTTTGCTATCTTTTTAACTTACAGTTAAAAGAGAAAATATATCATTTTAGCACCTAACCCCTGGTGTATGTGGGTGGACGGTGTGTGTGGGTGGATGGTGTGTGTGTGTGTGTGTGTGTGTGAGATTTGAGGAGGAGCTTGATTAATCCCCGTTCAGTGTTTAATCACTCTGCCCCTCCCCCTTGGTGCCCCACTGAAACATGGGATATGGAATTCCTAAAGAGGAAGGGGTTTTGCTCATGACCTCTGACCTTTGGGCCTCAAAGAGGAACAAAAGTGGCACAGTGGGTTTTTTTTTCTTGTTTTTTTTTTTTTTTTTTTTTTTGGTAGGAAGGGTTACTGATTAACTCCTTTTC
>NC_030427.2:27606210-27636210 GCF_001660625.3 Ictalurus punctatus
CTTACCATAAGCATAACCTCTAATGGAAGTCTCAGATGAGGGATAAATCTGTTAATAAGTGCTCATGTGGGGGGGGGGGGGGGGGGAAACGTGGGGTTTTGTTTTTTTTAGAATTTGTAAATGACCCTCTGAATCTGTAGAGAATCCTTCACATGGAATAATCCGTGGTTATGTGAACACCAATGGGAATGGAAAGTACTTGAGTAATTGTAGCATGTTACTGTACTTAAGTATGATTTTGAAAGATTTCTACTTTCCCCAAGCATGATGGAAATTGAATACTTAGGTAAATTTACAAGAGAATATTTTTCTTAGTAAGATGTTGTCTTTTGTTGGTGATTGGTGTTCCCAATTTTTTTTTTCAACATGAGGCCAGATAAAAAGATCAGCCTTTAAAACTTCATCAAATCTAACGAAGTGTGTTCGCTTTACGTCTTACCTAAAGCTAACATACTCACCTCAGCTTACATAAGTAGCTTTACGTCAAGCTGTTATGAATTAGCTGGGGAAATGAATAAGTTGAGCTAGCTACGTTTAGCTAGCTCTGGTATCAGCGAGGTACAGTTACGTGCCTTAGCATTCATTCTAACAATGTTATTAAGCGTTAGCTAACCAGCAAGCTAAATTCTAAGGTTGTGTGAGATAGCAGAATATTTTCCTCATGACTGATTGCTTAGCGACTTAGCTAGCCACGCAGGGTCGAGTGTGATGAACTTGTGGTCAGTCGTTTTCAACCATTTAAAAAAAAAAAAAGGTGTTTTGCTACTTGTAGACTCAGATTGTTTGCTTCAATATATATATATTTATTTATTTATTTATTTTGCCTCCAAACCTCATACTTTTACATAAGCACGGTTTCTCAGTACCGTTCCCAGTCCTGGTCGCCAATAGGGTTAATAAATACCAGAAAATGTCCAGGAAAGTGTCAATAATTGTTAGCGCATTCTGCGGTTTTGCTTGCGTGCTAACATTTTGGTTGAAACTCTAGACGAAGAGCTTCGGTAAGACTTTCTCATGTTTGTCTCATCAAGCGTACAAAGGTTATAGCTACACGATGTACGGTCGCGTATCAGAAAGGTTATCGCTGCCCTTAAACTCGCATTCTGTGTGATTTTCCAGTTCTTTTCTCCGTACAGGAAAATTCCCCGACATTTTCACCCCAAGTCATCGCGAACACACTGTACACTCCAGCTGTACGCTATAGATGCACTAGACCGTATAGACCCTAAACAGTATAGCGTCGCTTTAAATGTCTACTCTGTGTGTCACGTTTATCCATTTATCCTCACACAAGTTTTCCTCCCGCTTTCTTCCGAGGTTTATTCAGCTATTTCATGAGAACAGGTTTTCTGTAGTAGACACTCAGCGGTGCAGGGAGGTTTTTATTCATGTTTTTTTTCTCTCTCTTTAATGTTGCAGAGTCGAAAATGACTGGATTTAACAGTGTTACAGTCGCTGGCCACGTTCTGAGCTCTTGGCCTGCTCTGAAGGCCATTTACTGTGAGCGAGTGGCAGCACTCCAGCTGCTCCTTTTAAAACTGCTCCATTAAGGACAGACAGTGGCTAATTACGAGTGATTATCCTAACAGCGGAGACGATGAAGTATTTATTTAAATGCCATTGCTATTTTTTCGACCAGTCGAGCCCGGAGAACGGAGAACTCCTTTAGCTTAAAACACAATTACTGGTGATTTCCAGACGAGAGCCATGAATATGTAAAGGAATGTACTAAAAGTCCCATGATTCCTGTGGCCATGCCATGTCTATCCCACATTCAGGGCATACACAATGAGGCTTCTATTAGAGTCGCGTCCTGTCGCATGGAAGCGTCGCTTATTAAATTAAACCCTGAGAACGACATAAAGAAAGAGTCAAATAGACGAGAACTCATGTAGACTGACAGAGAGAAAGCGAAAATCTAGTACCATTAAAAAGACCTTTGTTTTTATTTTTTATTCGACTGTGTATTTACGTCTCTATTTGTTTAACAGATGTCTTTTCTTTTTCTTTCAAGTGAGACGCAACACAATCCATTGACTCTGTCGAGTTTCGAGTAGACATGCAGCGAAATCTCAGCCGCCGGAACGGCGTTTTCGTTTTTTTTTTGGCCGAGAGAGAAAAAATACGAGGGGAAAATATATACTCCGCCCATCGGGGCTCGGCGCTCGGGTTTCGCTCTCGGGCTAGCCGGCGGTTATCGTTGCATCGCAACATCGCTATACCCGTGGATTAAAGAACATTACTTTGACGTGGAGAAAAGGCGGCGTGCACAGGAAGCGATACAGGGAGAGCTGGAGGTGACGGACGCGTCTGCTGAAGGCTCGACGCGCAGCACAGACCAACGCGTGCCAGAGAAACGAGCGCGTACGAGCGATGAGGCGCAAACTCCCTCGCTTTCTGACATGTTTGACGAGGTTCTACAGGAAAGCGCCCCGATCCACAACAGCGCCGCAACAGCTGCGCGTTCCACTGCATCGCACGCAGGTATTTATCCGCCTCGAGCACCGGCACGCAGAGCGAGAGGCTATTCACCGCAGCATCTCACGCTCGTGATGAGAAGAAGAACCGTCTCTCCTGCCGGAAAACCGAGCACCTTTTGTTCTCGAAGAGAAACCTGACACGGTTGCTTCAACAGAAAGCAGTCCAGTTTGCTACGTGTAGAGCGAGGACATTAAAATGCGCGAAGCGTTGCAAGACTTCCTTCTCGACTTGAGGCTACGTCTGTCGTCTCCGGTCTGAGGATGGTTTCAGTTCTATCGCCGCGGTTTCGCACAGTAATCTTTCATTACTGTGGAAATACGTTTACATGAACAGAACACAGGCCTAGTGCGTTACTTGAATGCTGATTTTACATAATGATAGTTTTCTAGAACTTTACATTCTTTGGATAATTGGATAAAAAAATAAAAAATCTGTTAAATTTGCTTGTTACTGAACCGAATGAATTAGCGGTTAGCACGTTCGCCTCACACCTCCAGGGTCGGGGGTTCGATTCCCACCGTGGCCCTGTGTGTGCGGAGTTTGCGTGTTCTCCCCGTGCTGCGGGGGTTTCCTCCGGGTACTCCGGTTTCCTCCCCCAGTCCAAACACATGCACGGTAGGCTGATTGGCGTGTCTAAAGTGTCCGTAGTGTATGAATGGGTGTGTGAGTGTGTATGTGATTGTGCCCTGTGATGGATCGGCACCCTGTCCAGACTGTACCCCGCCTTGTGCACGATGCTCCCTGGGATAGGCTCCAGGTTCCCCGTGACCCTGAAAAGGATAAGCGCTATAGAAGATGGATGGATGGATGGATATTTAATATTGGTTTTGCTTTGGTGTGTAAAATGTGTTTCCTTTCGGTGCATCACTAGTTTGTTGATTGTTTATAACGTTACAAAGGACAAATGCGTGAACGCGCAACGCGAGCGACGATGTACAAAGTTCACCACAGAAACGTTCTCCGATCGAAGGTCTTTCCAACCCAAGGTTCCTGGAATGTTCTGGAAAATTCTGCACTGTCCTAGGAATTAGCTGGGGATGTAAAACCAGATCAGATAGAGTTTTGTCTCAAATTAGATCCGGTAAACTCCTGCCTTTTAACTGCGTCTTTACGATCATCTCAGTGTTCATCAGCTGAACATGTCTCTGAGAGCAGCATCTGTTAGTTCCATCAGCCCATCCTCTTCTCCCAGGCCACCATGAGTCACCAAACACACTGATTCTCAGGACCTACGCTCCGTCTGCTGCCTCCATACAAATGTCCTGATAAATAAATAACGACACCCAGTCGACTGTACCCTCCTACGTACAGCACACACACACACACACACACACACACACACACACACACACAGTGACCGAATCTGCCTATAATCCCACAGTATTATCACACTACATCACTCAGGCCGTGTGCTCATTTCTAGCCGTGTGGTCATACACTGCAGGACCCAGAGTTTCCTTGGTTATTTTTAAAACATGTTCCCTTCACGGTTCGTGCGAATTTGGACGAAATCCTCTTCTGGCGCTCCTAAAAATGGAGATCCATTTCAGCCAGCTAACACACCAGGCCTTCTGAGAACGTGTTCACAGCCCAGAAGTGGCTCATTAAAGCAACAGAACTGCCGCGCGGACACACTCTACACCAACGGCGCTGAACTGTGAGGCTAAGAGAAAATGTCATTAATGATTGCTGTGGAGAATTGGATTGTTAGTGATGTAGAAACCTTCCAAGACTGATTTACAATGAGTTATAGGATTGTTAAAACTACCGCACACAAATAAATCTGTCCCAAGAGCTGAATCTATTCAAACTGAAATTAAAAAGAAGAAAAATAATGCACGAGAAAAAAAGATCAAAATAATACAAACACAGTATACGGAAACTAGAAATCAAATATTCAGAAATATTTTACGCTTTAAAGGTGAAAGGGAAGGTTTTTTTGTTTTTTTTTCTAAAGCCGTACACACTGCTGTATAAGCCGTAATTTATTTATTTATTTTTTATTATTATCATTTTTTGGCAATTAAAGAAGGGAAAAAATGAAACACATTTCATTACACACATCGAAACAGCTAAATCTTTGTATTTAAGGACTTCTTCAATTTCCAGTTTGAGCTATTTTTTCCCCCCGATGAACATTTCTCACTTCTTACTTCGATTTTCTAATTCTACAGAACTGAACCTGAACCGATTTCAGAACGTTTGACCGAAATGTTCTTATGGAGGTTGAAAAATGTTTGACATGTTATAGTTTTCTTTTAATTAAAGTTGTGGTAAAATATACAGTACGCACAATCCTAAAACCAGACCCACCGATCAGAGGTGTTACTATGAGCATGAACATGAAGGGCCTGCCTACTTTTTCAACTACTACTACTACTACTACTACTACTAATAATAATAATAATAATAATACCACCACTACTACTACTACTACTACTACTACTAATAATAATAATAATAATAATAATAATAATACCACCACTACTACTACTACTACTACTACTACTACTACTACTACTACTACTAATAATAATAATAATAATAATAATAATAATAATAATAATACCACCACTACTACTACTACTATTACTACTACTACTACTACTACTACTAATAATAATAATAATAATAATAATAATAATAATAATACCACCACTACTACTACTACTATTACTACTACTACTACTACTACTACTACTAATAATAATAATAATAATAATAATAATAATAATAATAATAATAATAATAATAATAATACCCACCACCATTAATACTACTACTACTACTACTACTAATAATAATAATAATAATAATAATAATACCCACCACCATTAATACTACTATTACTACTACTACTACTACTACTACTACTAATAATAATAATAATACCACCACCATTAATACTACTATTACTACTACTACTACTACTACTACTACTAATAATAATAATAATACCACCACCATTAATACTACTACTACTACTACTACTACTACTACTAATAATAATAATAATAATAATAATAATACCCACCACCATTAATACTACTACTACTACTACTACTACTACTACTACTACTACTACTACTACTACTACTACTAATAATAATAATAATAATAATAATAATAATAATACCACCACTACTACTACTACTATTACTACTACTACTACTACTACTACTACTAATAATAATAATAATAATAATAATAATAATAATAATAATAATAATAATAATAATACCCACCACCATTAATACTACTATTACTACTACTACTACTACTACTACTACTAATAATAATAATAATAATACCACCACCATTAATACTACTACTACTACTACTACTACTACTACTACTAATAATAATAATAATAATAATAATAATACCCACCACCATTAATACTACTACTACTACTACTACTACTACTACTACTAATAATAATAATAATAATACCACCACCATTAATACTACTACTACTACTAATAATAATAATAATAATAATACCACTACTACTACTACTACTACTACTACTAATAATAATAATAATGATAATAATAATAATAATAATAATAATACCACCACTACTACTACTACTACTACTACTACTACTACTACTACTACTACTACTACTAATAATAATAATAATAATAATACCACCACTACTACTACTACTACTACTACTAATAATAATAATAATAATAATACCCACCACCATTAATACTACTACTACTACTACTAATAATAATAATAATAATAATAATAATAATAATAATAATAATACCCACCACCATTAATACTACTACTACTACTACTACTAATAATAATAATAATAATAATAATAATAATACCCACCACCATTAATACTACTACTACTACTACTACTACTACTAATAATAATAATAATAATAATACCACCACCATTAATACTACTACTACTACTACTACTACTAATAATAATAATAATAATACCACCACTACTACTACTACTACTACTACTACTACTACTAATAATAATAATAATAATAATAATAATAATAATAATAATAATAATAATAATACCACCACCACTACTACTACTACTACTACTACTACTAATAATAATAATAATAATAATAATACCACCACTACTACTACTACTACTACTACTACTACTACTACTAATAATAATAATAATAATAATAATAATAATAATAATAATAATACCACCACCACTACTACTACTACTACTACTACTACTACTAATAATAATAATAATAATAATACCACCACTACTACTACTACTACTACTACTACTACTACTACTACTAATAATAATAATAATAATAATAATAATAATAATAATAATACCACCACCACTACTACTACTACTACTACTACTACTAATAATAATAATAATAATAATAATACCACCACTACTACTACTACTACTACTACTACTAATAATAATAATAATAATAATAATAATAATACCACCACTACTACTACTACTACTACTACTACTACTACTAATAATAATAATAATAATAATAATAATAATAATAATAATAATACCACCACCACTACTACTACTACTACTACTACTAATAATAATAATAATAATAATAATAATACCACCACTACTACTACTACTACTACTACTACTACTACTAATAATAATAATAATAATAATAATACCACCACTACTACTACTACTACTACTACTACTAATAATAATAATAATAATAATAATAATAATAATACCCACCACCATTAATACTACTACTACTACTACTAATAATAATAATAATAATAATAATAATAATAATAATACCCACCACCATTAATACTACAACTACTACTACTACTACTACTACTACTACTACTACTAATAATAATAATAATAATAATAATAATAATAATAATAATAATACCCACCACCATTAATACTACTACTACTACTACTACTACTACTACTACTACTACTAATAATAATAATGTTAATTTTGAAATTGATGCATGCAACATGTTCCAAAAATGTACCCTAACCCTAACCCTAGGACTAATAGCAATGTGACAAGACGGTGATGTGAAACAGGTGAGGCAATCGTCTAATCATAGTACATAAGGAGCCTCCAAAAAAGGCCTAGTCCCTCAAGAGTAAGGACGGGTCGAGGCTCGCCAATCTGCCTACAGATGCGTCAGTGAATACTCCAACACTTTGAGGAGAACATTCCCCAAAGACAAATCGGTCGGATTTGGGGCATTTCACCTTCTACAGTGCACGATTTAATTAAAAGATTCAAGGAATTCGGTCAAATCTCGGTGCGTAAAGGGCGAGACCGAAAACCACTTCTGAATGCGCGTGATCTCCGATCCCTCAGACACGGTACAACAAAACACTGTACAACAAAACATTACACCCGTCACTACCGGTTCTGAGTAGAACTCGTATCCGGGTTAAAAGCGTCAGAGTTTCCTCGCGCATTTGAACCGATGTGTCTGTTTTCAATAATACATTTTATTTTTAATGAGTCATGTTTTTTTCCCCTCAAATATATGAACCGTTCTGTACTAAATTCTGACTAATATGGCTAATATTTATTTTTTATTTTTATCCCATTTTCTCCCGATTTTGTCCGTTGCCTTATTCTCGCCTACGAACTAGTTCCCACGTACAGGACTGCCTTTGCTTCAGCCTTCAAACTGCTGCTCATGCTATGTCACAGGGCACTCTGAGTTTAACCGCCCACATATATGAGCTCACAGACGCCTACGACTGGCTAATATCCCTCTGACTGCCGATAGAGAGACTCATTTTCTGCTGCACCTCTCGAGAGGAGAGCCTACTGTTCCTTTTTCCTTCTTAACTTACAGTTCCAAGCGGGCACTGTGGTGTTACAGCTATCTTCACTTCCTCACTTCCATCCTTGTGTAGTATACGGGTTTCCTCCAGGTCCTTTCCTTTCTCGAAATTGCCCCAGGTGTAAATAACACCCTTGTGTATTCTCACCTTCCGCTCGGCATTCCCAGAATAGACTCCGGATCCACTACAACCCCTTGTTATAGGATAAAGCGGACACCGAAGATGAAAAACAATTGTACAGATCCGGCCAAGTCGTAAACGCGGTCGCCGGACAATGATGATAAATGACATCATATATATGACTCCCATCACCGGTCAGACAAAGTACCCGGTCATTTTTTTAAAAACTGATTTGATCTGAACATCACAAGAGAACACATTCACATGTATTCCCAACTTCAAAGGTCATTTGATACAGTGACTAATTCCCTCAATGAGGAACAGCTGGAATTTACAGTTCTCCTCCAGATGTGGTCATGGACTACACACATATATATATATAGAGCGAATTTCCTCTCAGAACGCGGCGAGGCTTCGGATACTCCTGTACGAGGCCGGAGTGATCTAATGCTATACATATGCCGCGGGAAAGAAAGCTATCCGCTTTCTCATCAAGAGCTATCGAGAGCTTAGTGTTGTGGTGAACACGTATATAAGTGCATTCTCATGGACATGACTGGACGTCTGGTTGCCTTGGTTATGAGGGTGTTTTGCAGGGGCCTTTTCTTATTTGACCATGTCTGGAGCCCTTGGTTTATAAATGAAGCCACTGCATGCCCGTACTGTTCGTGTTTCACGAGCTGGGACACTGCGAGGCAAAACAGGTGATTTGCATTCGAAACAACTCTCGCTCTCTTTCTCTTTCTTTCTCTCTCCATCTGTCTCCTTTCCCTTCCAGGCTAATGTTTTCTTTCCATCTGGATAAAGCCTGTGCACCTGTGGATCACAACACACCCACATGCTCTCACACACACACACACACACACAAACAGCGAGCTCAGAGAAGCAAAGAAAATATGACACGCAAGCAAATATCAACAGGAACAGAAAACAGTATGTTCATGCACAGAACACACACACACACACACACACACACACAGATGTAGTCTTCGGGCTTCAGACACTCTCCGGCCAACAACTCGGCTCTACCAGCTTAATGATCCGCAACTGAACATCTGAGTGAACGCGAGTCCGCCTATGAAGTGGAAGGCATGAAAACGGCCTTGTTCCAATTATTATAGTTGTGCGATAAAGCCTGCACAATGGCCTCCATCCTCACGTCCGATAGACCGACTCCACTTCGAGGCGAACGCACATTTTCTCGTATGATCAATACAATCCGACACGATAACGGCGCAATGCATCACAAAGAGGAACCGGGCAGCAGTGAGCTCATGTTTCTTATCGTGGCTTTGCAGGTTGGAGCTTCAAAGTGCACTTGTTCTAGTCCAGATAATAACAAGCAGGTTCGACAGTGCATACGACGTTGAATTGAGAGGTCAGACGAGGAGACTCCGTATTCATCCCTCTTATAAACCTGCCGCCAACTTCGTCCATGCATTTCCCATTCATTTATGCACTCGGGATATCATCGATACTGGGATTGAATCTATATTTGAGATTAAACACCATGTTATCATGTCGGGCCAGCAGGGATAAGCCAAGATAGATTATTTGCCGGTAACAGCTATATTAAAGTGGCGGCCTTACTGGTTAGCAGGTTTGCCTCACACCTCAATTGAGGCATTTTGGGGGTTCGAGTCCTGCCTCTGCCCTGTGTGTACAGTTTGCATGTTCGCGCCATGCTTCAGGGGTTTCCTCCAGGTAGTCCGGTTTCCTCCCCCAGTCCAGAGACATGCAGTCTGATTGGGTGAATGAGAACCAGTGTAAAGCGCTTTGGAACCGCGAAGGTTAAAAAAGTGCCGTATAAGTGCAGACCATTCACCATTGACCTTCAACTCATACATTCAACATTATCCATGCACAGAAGAATCAAACGTGAAGAAGCAATACCGCATGCACCCGCGATACCCTACGATGCTCCGTCTTACGGTGCGAATCTTCCGTCCGGACCAGCGCTCTGTAGACGGACCCGTTCATCACGTCCGCCGAAAAGCACTCCTATTCAATCGTCCAAATGAAGGCATAATTCGAGTGTGCCTGTGTTGGGTTTTGTAATTTGCACGCTGACAGTAATGTAATGCAGAGGGTGCTGCGGCGTGCCAGTTTGTCTCGGTGCCAGGCGGGCTGGCACTCGGGCCACTTAACCGTTTAGAGCGCTGGCACGAGTCCTGCTCGGTCTCTCTTCGAGACATCTTTTCATGAGACGACAGACTGGCATGCAGGACGAGCTCTCGACGAGAAAGCTGTTTATTTGAAATCCTTTTCCGAAAGGCTATTTCATCCCCGACCTCTGCAAAGCAGCCAAGCATCCCAGAGCTCATTTAAACTCGGAAAAGGGACACTCGGTACACTTTTTAATTTACTCACCGCACTTATCCGTTTCACCTCTAACTCTGTTCTGAAGTGTGCCTCCGCCACGTCTTGTAATTAGCGCTATAAATCCGCGTCGAATTTACTACCACGTCGGGTGTCTCCGAGTCTTGTTCGGCTCGTTCTTTCTGTATTATAACGTACAGTGTTGTACAGATGACGACGAGGGCGATGTTTCGTGTCCGCCACATCCTGTATTAATACATTTATAGCAGGAGCATAAATAAATAGCAAAGCCGATATATAGCTGCACTTAGTCTCCGCCTGCCGCCGCTTTCAGCCTTGACCAGAGTCAAGCGCAAAGTGCCTACAAATTCTGTTTGATGGACCAGTCGATGTGCAGCGAACTGACCGGAGAGTGAATGATAAAATGGGAAGGAGTGATACGTCTCTCAGACATAACCTTACCTCGACCCATTTAGCTGTTCCACTTCACTCTGGAGATGTAATGCTGAGCCATGGAGAATGAACATGAAAGTAGTCAACAGGAAACATAAAAACGTTTGACCGCACCTGGAAAAAACCTGGCCGTGCAGTTATGACAGTCATGAATTCCCTTTCCAGGTTGGGTTTTTGTTTTGCCAGATACGTCACGTTTGAGCCTTTTCACCCACTGCGAATGCAGACTCCTAAAGTCCTTCTCTTTAAAAAGCCTCAGCCTCTATAGCATGACCGGGATAGCTTTAGACTACAGTCTGCTAACTGTATTCTCTAAGCTTGTCATCTTTCAGCAGGGCCTAATCTCAGTCCTGCTCAATTTCCCACAGGGCAGAGGCCTATTCGATTACACCGATTGTGCCCTTATGATAACACAAGCTCTCAGCTGCTCATGCGAGAGTTCAGAGAAGAACCTGTTGGAGAGCGCGAGACGAGAGATGGCTGGGAAACGGAGAGCGCCGGACTGCGCGGTGATGCCTCCAGTGAGGTGATAGCTTTTGACACGTGCGTTTCAGCAGCTACGGTGCACATGAAAAGACGGCCCCCGAGGAGGCGGGGCTGCGAGGATTATGGCCAGCCGAGTGATCACCGCTCGGGACGGAGAGACTGAAAGGTGCTTTGGTGTCGGAGTCTTGGGTCACGCTCTACAGATCATCATTTCATATCCAAATGGAGGCCTCGGTGTGTCAGATTACGCTGACCTCAGATTACTCACTTCCCCCACTTTGACCAGGACACGGTTCCCAAGAGTCAAAGTGTCAGCAGATTCCTTTTTTAAAAAAAAAAACAAAAAAAAAAACGCTTCAGACACTACTGACAAAAAAAAAAGTGTGTGTGGGGGTGGGGGGATGGGACACACCTCTGACACTAGTTACCATCTCGCCCTCCGAAGCCTGTGAAAGCTTTGCGTGAGCATGTGACAATATGGCAACACATAACCGTATCTTTCATTCACACTGCCTTTATCGAGTCAGTTTGAATTTGCATCTCTACCCTTTGGATTAGTGAACGCACCAGTGCTACTGAAAAGGGGTGTGGCTGTACAACAAAGCTCTCTAGACTTCATTTATCACAATATGTGAATGGTGCCTTCAGGGCTGTGTCCTCATGGAAATAAAACACTCCGGGCTTTAGGGGAGGGCAGGGCACGGCAGGGCAACGACCCCTGGGATAAAAACAGGTGTTAGATGGGAAAATCTGAATCTCTTAGACGCAATATCTCAGGTGTGTGTGTGTGTGTGTGTGTGTGTGTGTGCGTGAGAGTCTTGTTCGGTGCGAGAAATGGGACAAGATCCATCGGCAGATCACGCCCGTGAGCTGTATACTTATACTTATACTTATACCCTTACTAAATCACTATCTGACATCAGAATACATTTATCCAGAGTGGCTAACAAGTAAAGTCCATTTCACGTACACAAGAGCTGTCAAATTTCTTCAGACATGAAAATCATTTTGACGACATAAAGGTATCTGAATGCATTCGAATAGCTGAAAATTTGGAACATTAGCCGTAGAGGTTCATACGAACGTTCAAACACGTTAGCATCTCTACAGTAAACAAAAATTCCCAAAGAGAGTAAACAGATTCCAATTTTTATTTATTTATTTATTTATTTATTTATTTATTTATTTTTAAACGTAACCATTCACAGGGGTGGACTTAGCACTAGGCAAAAGTAGGCAAACGACTTGGGTCCCCGGAAGCCAAGGACCCCTTAAAAATGCAAATTGCATAGATTTTGAACTCTTAATGCTAAACAATGTATGTTGAAATTTTAAACAGCAATGTTAAGACGGTGGTAGCTCAGTGGTTAAATTGTTGGTCTACTGCTTCTCAGAAGATTGTGAGTTCAAACCCCAGCACCACCAAGCTGCCACTGTTGGGCCCTTGAGCAAAGCCCTTAACCCTCAACTTCTCAGATGTATAAATGAGACAAACATAAGTTGGTCTGGATAAGGGTGTCTACCAAATATCGTAAATGTAACGCTGAAATGAGCGCCCCAATCCTATATTCTGCCTCAAGGCCCTAAATCCGTATCCATTCATACAATGACGTTTTCTGTAAAGAGCTTTACTTAGCATTTATAGAAGGAGTCTCCGGTGTCGTCACTTTGTGAAAGCTGGTGATCGAAAGATGTAGCTGCTACGACGTTGTTTTAGATGTTCTACAACAGGGGTGTCCAATCTTATCCGCAAAGGGCCGGTGTGCCTGCAGGTTTTCATTCCAACCAATCAGGAGCCACACCTGATTCCACCTGTTTAAATCAGTTGATCTTGGCTTTCTATAGACTCGAGTGTGGCTTCTGATTGGTTGGAATGAAAACCTGCACCCACACCGGCCATTCACGAATACGATTGGAAACCCCTGTTCTACAACGTTAAATATAACCATATATGGATAAAACAAAATACAAATAAATTTTAAAAATCGAATAAATATTGGCGAATTGCTGCGGTATACAAGGAATAACCCTCTTCAAGATGTGCTGTTATTGGACAAGAATCAACGTCAACGTGGCAACAGTGTTTATAATAAATAAATAAATAAATAAATAAATATATATATATATATATATATATATATATATATATATATATATATATATATATATATATATATTTTTTTTTTACAAAAGATGTGAATCAAAAATCGAATCGTTTCCATGGAGTGCAGTAAAAGATACAACTCGGTTCACAGAGAGTTTTTTTTTCTTCTTTCATTAAGGGGACGCCGCAAATCAACGTCCACGACAGCAACGAAAAATAAATCAATAAAGAGAGGGAAAAAATGAAAGTGCAAAGCAAATTGGCATTTTTAACATTACATAGAGTCACGGAAATGTCAACAAACACTTGGTGAAAAAACGACGATAATACACGGTCGGAAAGTTCCGGTACCTGGTTTTCCGAGGCAGGAGACACGCCAGGTGTTATCGAGAGAGACTTTTCCGACAGGAAGAATCCGCTCCCTTAGGAAAAGTACACACCTCGGGTTTAGGTGCTAATTAAGGAAAGGCTCTCTGGTTTGCACGACAGAACCGACACTCGAGCCGACGTTCAGCTTATCGCTGATTTTACGTTTTAATTACTCTTTAATTATAAACAATCTGATGATTATATTACTTCAATAGTTGACTAAAATGTGTTTTTTTTTCCCCCCAGCTCACTCGGCGTGACCGGATTTTTAAATAGCTGCATGACAAAACACTCATTATGTACAAAGAGCACAAAGCGCTGTAAAATTAACCTCATTTCTCCCTC
Source organism: Ictalurus punctatus (assembly GCF_001660625.3). Lineage (NCBI taxonomy): Eukaryota > Metazoa > Chordata > Actinopteri > Siluriformes > Ictaluridae > Ictalurus > Ictalurus punctatus. The sequence continues at coordinate 27,620,730 of NC_030427.2, forward strand.
AGCTCGCAGACGAACAAAAGCCGCATGGGCTCTGAATGCCAACAAGCCAGATGCCCCACATCACGTTTCCCCAAAGACGTCATGTGCAGCGGAGAAAAGCACCACATGCCCTGGACCCATTGTGTGTTCTCCTCCCACAGGCCCCCCAGAGCAGTTTAACATTACACACACACATACACAACACACATAGACACATACACACGCGCGCGTGCGCACACACACACACACACTCTCTCTGTCTCACTGCGCTCTCAACGAGAAACAAAACATACACACACTCTGAAGTGGTCTTGGTTGCCATACGGTCAAATATAATTGGCTACCACTTTTTTGTGACACATAAAGTTACTACACACACACACACACACTCACACACACACACAGACTTGCATATACACTTAGACACACTCTTTCCACCTTTCACTTCACACATACCACCACTCAATCCCCATACACACACACTGAAGTGGCCGGGTTACAGCACATGAACTTTATTTGACTATTTGTGATGCTGTAGTGTGTAAACACACAAACACAAACACACACACACACAGACACACACACAGACACACACACACGGTTATATGGTTTTTGTTGGCAGATATGAGTCAGCTTTAGCGTGCTACTGTAATGCATGCAATTTTTACACACACACGCACACACACGAGTCAGCTATTTCCAGTTACTATAATGCACGCAGATTACACACACACACACACACACACACACACACGCCTTTGAAGTGGTCTTGGTTGCCACACATGAGTCAGCTTTATTCAGTTATTACAATGCCTGCAGTTTCTATACACACAAACACACACACACACTCACACTCACACACACACTCACACACACACACACACACACACACACACACACATTATTGTGTCTACTTAGACATGACCAGCTCTCCACTACTAACACACATGTTAGTATGTCACTATTGCTCCCAACAACCAATCACTGATCACCATACAGTGCAACAACCAATCACTGATCACCATTATTCCCAAAAACCAATCACTGATCACTATACATTGCAACAACCAATCACTGATCACCATACATTGCAACAACCAATCACTGATCACCATTATTCCCAAAAACCAATCACTGATCACCATACATTGCAACAACCAATCACTGATCACCATACATTGCAACAACCAATCACTGATCACCATTATTCCTAACAACCAATCACTGATCACCATCAAACCCAGAGTAGCCATCGGGAGAATCGGGAGAATTCCCAGTGGGCCGCTCTGTCCGCTCATGAATTGGGCGGGAGGACTCGCCTTTCCTCCATTAGTTTTTTCACACACAGACAAACGTATCTGCGTTAAGTTACCGTGTGACTGATAACTGAGCTGAGTACACGAGATTTGAACTGAAATCAGCACATGATCAGACATGATCAGACATGACCAGACATGATTTTCTGTTGTCAGAGCGCACATGCCCTCTCTCTCTTTCTCCAACACAAGCGTGTGCACCCACGTCGTTGCCATGGAGATATAAATAACCGAAACCATCATGTAATGCTGCGGCGTGAGTTAGTGAGAGTGAGCGAATGGCGGGAAGGATAAAGTGGACGGTAGAAAGATGCCAGGAGGAGCTGAGAGAATAATCCTCCTGTCTATAGACAACGCGACAGTAGTAAACAAAGTCGCAGAAACCAGTGCACTGCTTGCTGATGCTGTAGGGCTTCGCCTTCGCACTTCTGACTGCAGACCAAACTCCAGTGGTAGAATTCCACTGAAGACCCTTCTTTCTTTCTTTCTTTCTTTCTATCTTTCTTTCTTTCTATCTTTCTTTCTTTCTTTCTTTCTTTCTTTCTTTCTTTCTTTCTTTCTCTTTCTTTCTTTCTTTCTTTCTTTCTATCTTTCTATCTTTCTTTCTTTCTTTCTTTCTTTCTTTCTTTCTTTCTATCTTTCTTTCTTTCTATCTTTCTTTCTTTCTTTCTTTCTATCATTCTTTCTTTCTTTCTCTTTCTTTCTTTCTATCTTTCTTTCAATCTTTCTTTCTTTCTTTCTTTCTATCATTCTTTCTTTCTTTCTTTCTATCATTCTTTCTTTCTTTCTTTCTTTCTTTCTGTCTTTCTGTCTTTCTTTCTCTTTCTTTCTTTCTTTCTTTCTTTCTTTCTATCTTTCTTTCTTTCTTTCTTTCTATCATTCTTTCTTTCTTTCTTTCTTTCTTTCTTTCTATCTTTCTTTCTTTCTTTCTTTCTTTCTTTCTCTTTCTTTCTTTCCTTCTTTCTTTCTTTCTTTCTTTCTTTCTATCTTTCTTTCTTTCTTTCTTTCTTTCTTTCTATCTTTCTTTCTTTCTATCTTTCTATCTTTCTTTCTTTCTTTCTATCTTTCTTTCTATCTTTCTTTCTTTCTTTCTTTCTTTCTTTCTATCTTTCTTTCTTTCTTTCTATCTTTCTTTCTTTCTTTCTTTCTATCTTTCTATCTATCTATCTATCTTTCTTTCTTTCTTTCTATCTTTCTTTCTTTCTTTCTTTCTTTCTATCTTTCTTTCTATCTTTCTTTCTTTCTATCTTTCTTTCTTTCTTTCTTTCTTTCTATCTTTCTTTCTTTCTTTCTATCTTTCTTTCTTTCTTTCTATCTTTCTATCTTTCTTTCTTTCTATCTTTCTTTCTATCTTTCTTTCTTTCTTTCTTTCTTTCTTTCTTTCTTTCTTTCTTTCTATCTTTCTTTCTTTCTTTCTTTCTTTCTATCTTTCTTTCTTTCTATCTTTCTTTCTTTCTATCTTTCTTTCTTTCTTTCTTTCTTTCTATCTTTCTTTCTTTCTTTCTATCTTTTTATCTTTCTTTCTTTCTTTCTTTCTATCTTTCTTTCTATCTTTCTTTCTTTCTATCTTTCTTTCTTTCTTTCTTTCTTTCTATCTTTCTTTCTTTCTTTCTTTCTTTCTATCTTTCTTTCTATCTTTCTTTCTTTCTTTCTTTCTTTCTTTCTATCTTTCTTTCTTTCTTTCTTTCTTTCTTTCTATCTTTCTTTCTTTCTTTCTTTCTATCTTTCTATCTTTCTTTCTTTCTTTCTATCTTTCTATCTTTCTTTCTTTCTTTCTATCTTTCTTTCTATCTTTCTTTCTTTCTTTCTTTCTTTCTATCTTTCTTTCTTTCTTTCTTTCTTTCTTTCTTTCTTTCTATCTTTCTTTCTTTCTTTCTATCTTTCTTTCTTTCTTTCTTTCTATCTTTCTATCTTTCTTTCTTTCTTTCTATCTTTCTTTCTTTCTTTCTTTCTATCTTTCTTTCTATCTTTCTTTCTTTCTATCTTTCTTTCTTTCTTTCTTTCTTTCTATCTTTCTTTCTATCTTTCTTTCTTTCTATCTTTCTTTCTATCTTTCTTTCTTTCTATCTTTCTTTCTTTCTATCTTTCTATCTTTCTTTCTTTCTTTCTTTCTATCTTTCTTTCTTTCTTTCTTTCTTTCTTTCTATCTTTCTTTCTATCTTTCTTTCTTTCTATCTTTCTTTCTTTCTATCTTTCTTTCTTTCTATCTTTCTTTCTATCTTTCTTTCTTTCTTTCTTTCTTTCTTTCTTTCTATCTTTCTTTCTTTCTTTCTTTCTTTCTTTCTTTCTATCTTTCTTTCTTTCTTTCTTTCTATCTTTCTTTCTTTCTTTCTATCTTTCTTTCTTTCTTTCTTTCTTTCTTTCTATCTTTCTTTCTTTCTTTCTTTCTATCTTTCTTTCTTTCTATCTTTCTTTCTATCTTTCTTTCTTTCTTTCTTTCTTTCTATCTTTCTTTCTTTCTTTCTTTCTTTCTTTCTTTCTTTCTATCTTTCTTTCTATCTTTCTTTCTTTCTATCTTTCTTTCTTTCTTTCTTTCTTTCTTTCTATCTTTCTTTCTTTCTTTCTTTCTTTCTATCTTTCTTTCTTTCTTTCTTTCTATCTTTCTATCTTTCTTTCTTTCTTTCTATCTTTCTTTCTATCTTTCTTTCTATCTTTCTTTCTTTCTTTCTTTCTATCTTTCTTTCTTTCTTTCTTTCTATCTTTCTTTCTTTCTTTCTATCTTTCTTTCTTTCTTTCTTTCTTTCTATCTTTCTTTCTTTCTTTCTTTCTTTCTTTCTATCTTTCTTTCTTTCTTTCTTTCTATCTTTCTTTCTTTCTTTCTATCTTTCTTTCTTTCTTTCTTTCTATCTTTCTTTCTTTCTTTCTTTCTTTCTTTCTTTCTATCTTTCTTTCTTTCTTTCTTTCTTTCTTTCTTTCTTTCTTTCTTTCTTTCTTTCTATCTTTCTATCTTTCTTTCTTTCTATCTTTCTTTCTTTCTTTCTTTCTTTCTTTCTATCTTTCTTTCTTTCTATCTTTCTTTCTTTCTTTCTTTCTATCTTTCTTTCTTTCTATCTTTCTTTCTTTCTTTCTTTCTTTCTTTCTTTCTTTCTTTCTTTCTTTCTATCTTTCTTTCTTTCTTTCTTTCTTTCTTTCTTTCTTTCGAGATGCATATTGATTTTCCATTTAGTCACTGATGACTACGCAGTTTTCAATGTCGAGTGCGAACATTTCCCCCCTCATGATGTTACAGTTATATGTTTTGCAGTAGAAAAGTTTCATAGAATTGATTTCATCATTTTATTTATTAAACTGATAGGGATATAAAACACAGTAGTGCAAAAAGTATATTTCTCACTGTAGTACTTACTTGCTTTTTGTTTGAATGCAAACCATCAGGGGATTTTTTTCCTTTTCTTTCCATAATGTAACAGCTGGACTCTTTGTAGCAGAAAAGGTAGTAGGCTATGTGATTTGTTATTCATATTCAAGGCTGTGTTGATATTTTTCATATTTCTTGTTGAAAGATGTCAGAAATAAATAGAATAGGATAGTACGAACAGATCTGTCACTTCATTTATCCAGGTTCTACCATAGTGATGGGGGCAGGGTTGGGGGATTGGGGGGTGGGGGGGGGTGGGGGGGGGGGGGCAGCTCTTGGGCATTCGACTCCCGGGTTGAAAACGGGTCCCACTCCGGCCCCGATCACCATGGTTCCAGCTATAGATCCATCCATCCATCTTCTATACCGCTTATCCTTCCTTCAGGGTCACGGGGGAACCTGGAGCCTATCCCAGGGAGCATCGGGCACAAGGCGGGGTACACCCTGGACAGGGTGCCGATCCATCGCAGGGCACTCACACACACACTCACACACCTAGCTCCATAAAGAATGAATGAAGACTTTCCGAGCAATTAGAAATGAGTATTTTGCATGGCTATGGTATGATTACTGTACATAACATACACACGCTGGCCACAGAGCAGAGGTCCTGATTACTGCACTTGAGTCAGCTCCCACTTCCCTGTCTCACATCAACTACACGCACACACACACACACACACACACACACACACACTCATAGACATAATGTCTGGGTGGATAAACAGGCAGGAAGTCCACACTGCCCCTTCTAATTTCCCATGTAGCTGAGTGGTGCTGTGGTGATGGTGAGGTTTGCCTCTGGTTCTTTTATCCTCTTCCAGCTCACTCACACACTCACACACACACACACACACACACACACACACACACACACACACACACACACACAAGCAGACATACGCACACCAAGCGTTACCAGACAATGTTAAATGTTCGCGTGACACACAGGCCAAATTGAAAGAACCCCCACGCTGCCTTGTTGACACACACACACACACACACACACACACACACACACACACACACACACACACACACACAGTACAAGCTAACATCATGCAGAAGACATTATTAGTTAGAGTCAAATAACAATACAACATCGTATTCCTTCTTTCTCACTGCAGTCGGAGCACTGGGCCTGACACTACACTACGTCAACATTCAGTTTGCGTCTAATCTACATTTGTGTCTCAGTGTAGAATGCGCTCACTTTAATTCTCTTTCCTGAGTCACTGCTTTGTTCCTGTTTTGCGCTCTGATTAGTCGACATGCAGGTGTTAGATTTCGTACACGTGAAGTTGTAGGAAACAGCCGGGAGAGATAAAGCTCTCACTGAAGACGAATTAATGAAATTTGGTTTGTGTTACTACCCCGTCTGTTCATGAAAGAGGATTTATTCCTGCTAGCTAGCTAGTTAGCAAAACAATATGACTTGTTTGTTCGGGGGGGCACGTTTAGTGGTTAGCGGTTAGCATGTTCACACCGCCAGCGTTGGGGGGTTGAATCCCGCCTCCACCGTGCGTGCACAGAGTTGACGTGTTCTCCCCGTGCTTCGGAGGCGTGCTACCTGTCCTCCGGGTACTCTGGTTTCCTCCCCCAGTCCAAAAACAAAGACGTTGTAGGCTGATTACCATCTCTAAATGGGCGTGTGAATGTGTGTGTGATTGTGCCCTTTGATGGGTTGGCAGCTTGTCCAGGGTGTCCCCTACTTCGTGCCCCGAATTCCCTGGGATAGGCTCCAGGCACCCTCGTGACCCTGAGTAGGAAAATCAATATGGAAAATGGTGAAATGGGAAAGTGTTTATCAGAAGATCGCAAATTCACGAGTGTGGCCAGAAGTACACACTTGTTCCAGTCTCCGAAGGACGTCAAGGAAATTAAGAGATGTTCTGATTCTGCAGGAGGTGATACACACTTCTCAGGTTGATAAGAGCGTTTTTGGGACAGAGGGTAAATACTAACCGCATGGTGTATCCATGCTGTTGTACGTCACTGCGCTGTTAGCCGATATCAGCAGCGAGTGCAGGCCTTCTGTCTGTGTGCCCAGTCGAGACCGCCAGCCCCCAGCTGCTGTACCCAACCTGCCAACTTCGCCAGCCAGCCCTCTAATTGATACCAGCCAGCGGGGGCCTAGTCAAGGGCATCTGGGCTCGCTTTTGGTCCCCGAGGCCACCGGAGAGAGAAAGACACAATCCAAACCATCCTCCATCATCGCCTCTACAGAGCCCGCCAGGCAACCAGCTGGCAGCCATTACTGTAGCACACACAGTCATAGCTCAGCGTAGACACACAGAGTCACGCAGAAAGCAAAACGGGCACTGATTCATGTACACACAAGCATCATAGAGAGAAGCAGGAGGCAGCGGCTGAGCACTGGTTGTGATGTCTGATAAGATCGAGCCTGATCCGCCTGCTGGTTTGGATCAGAGGAACATTTTCCTACGTTCTGTCTCACCAGCTGTTCTCGACGTCTTACTCCAGAAAGAAATCTCTCAACAGTGTAATTCTCAATTATTGTACGCCACATCCAATGCAGTCCTATCAATCGCTGTCAAAGCAGGAGCAGCCTGTACGTCTGTATTAAACCAGCTGCACGCTTTTGGTCTTATAGGACATAAGCACCTTGTCTGGCATGCTTTGCGTCTCCGACTGAGCAGATCCATATTAAGCCGGTCTACATGTGTATGTTGTCATCAATTACCTAAATGTCCCCTCAATTCTATACTGTCCCATATGGACTTCAGGAAACATAACAGCATGTCTGCCATCCCCAAGAACCGACTGCTAAACATCACAGCTGCAGCTGATTCTTACCAATCAGCCCATCATGTGGTGGAAAAACTGCATAAAAATCATGCAGATACATGTCAAGAGCTTCAGTTTATGTTCACAGCAAACACCAGAACAGGGAAAACATGATCCGATTAGACTGTAGCTTGGTTGTTGGTGCCAGATATGTACGTATTTCAGAAATTGTGATTTTCACACACCGCAGTCTCTCGAGCAGTGGTCTCCAACCTTTGAGATCTACCGTCCTGCACGTTTCATCTCCAAACAGAATCTAACGCAGCTGTTTTAGCTGATCGAGAACTTCTTAAGGCAATGATTAGATGGTCAGGTGGGCACGATTATGGTCGGATTATCTCCAGGAGCAGGGTTGGTGACCACTTCTCTAGAGTTTACACAGAATGGTATGAAAAGCCAAAAAACGTCCATGGAGCATCAATTGTGTGGGTGGAAATGAGAGCGATCTGAAGAGATCGGGTAACCATCCTTTACCACGGCGTTGAGCAGAAAAGCACCTCGGAACGCACAACACAACAAACCTTGAGGCGGACGGGCGACAACGGTAGAAGACCACATTGGGGTTTTGTTCAGTAAAACATTTTGGCTTATTGCTGTCGTATATGAGGAATTAAACACTTCGGGACGTGCTATTATTGGAAAATAATCTACTTCAAGATGTTGTAACTCCACTTTGCATATAGCTCGATCACACCACCCTGTCATGGATTATATAATCCGTGTATTTAATCCAATAATAATAATAGATTTTGGACTTCTTGGGGTTTAACTGACCTCATTTCGAGACCCACAGGAATGTACAAATATGACCACCGGGCTGTCTCTCTCTCTCAGTTCAGTATAATCAGATCCATAATAGGGATATAGATATTTCATAAACCCTTACAGCAGGAACAGCGCTATTGCTTGTATTGCTAACTGGGGCCAGAAGTGCCTCATATCTTGGTCTTTGGAAGCAGCCGTGCACAGAGGAAAAGGAGCAGTTATGCTGTTATTGTTATTGGGTGAGTGTCATATCAGTTTGTTTCCAGCTGCTGCTGAAACAAATCTTCCAAATCCCTCAGAGACCGTCGCAGGCTTCGCAACTTCAGCAAGTGGGGTAATTAAAGCTCCCTGCATCTGCCTCTCGAACTTACATGCACCTCCTGCCATGTCTCTTTCTCTGCATCTCTCCAACTGTGCCTTAGTCTTCGTTTGTGTGTGCGTGCGTGTGTGTTTGAGAAGAGAAAAGCCCGGCGTGTGTGTTATTTGAGTGATGGCTTCCGTTAATGACCCAGTTCAACTGCAGGCATTAGAGACCGCAGAAGAAAGAGAACATCTCTCCCAGCTCCCATATATCGCCTTAATAATTATTACTGGAACTAATTAAGAAATCCAATTAATATGGCTGAAATAGTGTATGAGAGAGAGAGAGAGAAGAAGAAGAAGAAGAGGGAGAGAGAAAGAGAGAGAGAGAGAGAGAGAGAGAGGGTGCGACCAAGGGTGTTCCATGGCAAGATTTCAAATTTGTATCCATAAATTGGATAGTGAGGGATGCCTGAGTTTCATGGGAGATAAACTGACTTATGGGAGCTGTTCTAACTAATCATGCGGCTTTGTTCAAGGTGACAGGCGGCGAAATGAAGCTGAATTCAATCTGCTGCATATGTCCAGGGGACACTTATCATTACCCAACGTATCGTAGCTGCTATCAGAGGGGTATAAATTCGCCCAGGGCAAAGGCCGAGACACGAGTCGATCCCGACCTTGTGCCTTGCACTTCATCCGTTTAATTCATTGCTGTTCCGGGTGTCTTTCTTCCTCTAGTGACAGAAAAATCTCTATCAGAAGCAATAATTCAGGAAAGAAAACGACACAAGGAGAAAATTGTACTCTATATCGGCATCAGGAATACTTCACATTTCAGCTTCAACTCCTACTAATCTATCTATAATGTCTATAATAATAATAATAATAATAATAATAATAATAATAATAATAATAATAATAACAATAATAGTAATAATAATGGCAATAATAATAATAATAATAAAATAATAATAATAATAATAACAATAATAGTAATAATAATGGCAATAATATTAATGATAATAATAATGATAATAATAACAACAACAATAATAATAAAAATGATAATAATAACAATAATAATAATAATAATAATAATAATAATAAAATAATAATAATAAGAACAATAGTAATAATAATGGCAATAATATTAATGATAATAATAATGATAATAATAACAACAACAATAATAATAAAATAATAATAATAACAATAATAGTAATAATAATGGCAATAATAATAATAATAATAATTATAATAATAATAACAACAACAACAACAATAATAATAAAATAATAATAATAACAATAATAGTAATAATAATGGCAATAATATTAATGATAATAATAATGATAATAATAACAACAACAATAATAATAACAATAATAGTAATAATAATTGCAATAATAATAATCATTTTTTTATTCTTCTTCTTATTGTTGTTGTTGTTGTTATTATTACTAGTATTATTATTTTACATTGTAATCAAATCCATTTCAGGGGCAGTGGTGGCTTGACGATTAAGGCTCTGGATTACTGATGGAAAGGTCGGGAATATCCTGAAGGCCTCAGTTATCCTGTAAGAGTGCGTTCATAAACCAGTGATAGATTTAAAAAATAAACACAGTTGGGGGAGGGCGGGTTGGGGTGTAAAACAGGGACGAACCGCTCGGCAGCGTTTATCGTTATCGACGCGGGGAAGTGCTTCGTCTGGATAGCCATCGAGGTCAGCGTCCACGCCGCAGATATTCCCGTTCCCCTCAAATCCCACGTCACACCGGGGGAGAAATGAAGCACGGTGCGTGTATAAGATATGACGCGGAGAAAGAACGGAAATAAACTGTTAAACTGAGCAGTTGAAATCGTTTCAAATGAAAATGACAAACGCACAGTAAAATAAAAAGACAGTGATACTCAATATATCTAAATACTGCTAATAGAATATCTCGATTGAAGTAAATATTTCCCAGAATTTTACATTTTATAATCTTTTATCAAAATGTAATAACCGACATTAACCAACACCACTGGCAGCAGTAGTAGCTTAACAATTAAGGCTCTGGGTTATTGATCAGAAGGTCGGGGGTTCAAGCCCCAGCACTACCAAGCTGCCACTGTTGGGCCCTTGAGCAAGGCCATTAACCCTCTCTGCTCCAGGGGGCGCTGTATCATGGCCAACCCTGCGCTCTGACCCCAACCTCCTAACATGCTGGGGTATGTGAAGAAAAGAACTTCTCTGTGCTGTAATGTATACGTGACCAATAATACATCTCAGTAATTAAGTCATGGCCTCATCTTCTCAAGTTCAAGAGTAACTTTTCCATTCATGCGTCCATGTTCCATACACACTTCTCTAACGCAACCTAATGCTTTTCTCCTAACAGCTGGGAGAGGAAAACGGACACCTCTCACCGCATGTGTGCTTCAGGCAAAATCAAAAACTGCATTAAGCTGCACTTAAGAGAAACGCTGCCAGAAACGTCGTCTCCTCAGGTGAGCTCCTGATTGGCTCATGGCTTTCGAGTTGTTGGTTTGTTTCATAAAACTTGTGTCGGTGGAGGAAAGAGGTGTCTCATACAATAAAGAAATGTCAGCCAGATATATAGAGTGGTGCTTGAAAGTTTAGATTTTTCTAAATATCTGCATGAATATGAGCTAAAGCATCATCGGATTTTCACACAAGTCCTAAAAGTAGAGAAAGAGAACCCGAATCAACAAACAAGACAGAATGATTATACTCGGTCATTTATTTATCGAGGAACATGATCCAATATTACACATCTGTGAGCGGCAGAAGTCTGTGAGCCTCTGGGATTAGCAGTTTAATTTGAAGGTGAAGTTAGAGTCGGGTGATTTCAGTCGATGGGATGACGATCGGGTGTGAGTGAGTGAGTGAGTGAGTGAGTGAGTGAGTGAGTGAGTGAGCGAGCGAGCGAGCGAGCGAGCAAGCGAGTGAGTGAGTGAGTGAGTGAGAGTGAGTGAGCGAGTGAGTGAGTGAGCGAGTGAGCGAGTGAGCGAGTGAGTGAGTGAGTGAGTGAGTGAGTGAGAGTGAGTGAGCGAGTGAGCGAGTGAGCGAGTGAGCGAGTGAGCGAGTGAGTGGGAGAGTGAGTGAGTGAGTGAGTGAGTGGGAGAGTGAGTGAGTGAGTGAGTGAGCGAGTGAGTGAGCGAGCGAGTGAGTGAGTGAGTGAGTGAGTGGGAGAGTGAGTGAGTGAGTGAGTGAGTGAGTGAGTGAGTGAGAGTGAGTGAGCGAGTGAGTGAGCGAGTGAGCGAGTGAGCGAGTGAGTGAGTGAGTGAGTGAGTGAGTGAGTGAGAGTGAGTGAGCGAGTGAGCGAGTGAGCGAGTGAGCGAGTGAGTGAGTGAGTGAGTGAGTGGGAGAGTGAGTGAGTGAGTGAGTGAGTGAGTGGGAGAGTGAGTGAGTGAGTGAGTGAGCGAGTGAGTGAGCGAGCGAGTGAGTGAGTGAGTGAGAGTGAGTGAGTGAGTGAGTGAGTGAGTGAGTGAGTGAGTGGGAGAGTGAGTGAGTGAGTGAGTGAGTGAGTGAGTGAGTGAGTGAGTGAGTGAGTGTATGAGTGAGTGAGTGAGTGAGTGAGTGGGAGAGTGAGTGAGTGAGTGAGAGTGAGTGAGTGAGTGAGAGTGAGTGAGTGAGTGAGTGAGTGAGTGAGTGAGTGAGTGGGAGAGTGAGTGAGTGAGTGAGAGTGAGTGAGTGAGTGAGAGTGAGTGAGTGAGTGAGTGAGTGAGTGAGTGAGTGAGTGAGAGTGAGTGAGTGAGTGAGTGAGTGAGTGAGTGAGCGAGTGAGTGAGCGAGCGAGTGAGCGAGTGAGTGAGTGAGTGGGAGAGTGAGTGAGTGAGTGAGTGAGTGAGTGAGTGAGTGAGTGGGAGAGTGAGTGAGTGAGTGAGTGAGTGAGTGAGTGGGAGAGTGAGTGGGAGAGTGAGTGGGAGAGTGAGTGGGAGAGTGAGTGAGCGAGCGAGTGAGTGAGTGAGTGAGTGAGTGGGAGAGTGAGTGAGTGAGTGAGTGAGTGAGTGAGTGAGTGAGTGAGTGGGAGAGTGAGTGAGTGAGTGAGTGAGTGAGTGAGTGAGTGGGAGAGTGAGTGAGTGGGAGAGTGAGTGAGTGAGTGAGTGAGTGAGTGAGTGAGTGAGTGAGTGAGTGAGTGAGCGCCCGGGTTTATTTGCAGAACGGGGATCTATCAGAGTCTGATCTTCACAACGCATGTTTGTGGAAGTGTATCACGGTACGAACAATGGAGATTTCTGAGGAGAGTCGTCGAAGCTCATCGGGCTGGGAAAGGACACACAGGCATCTCTAAAGAGTCTGGACTCCACCGATCCACACTCAGACAGATTGTGTACAGATGGAGGAAATTTAAAACCACTGTTACCCTCCACAGGAGTGGAGACCAACACTCCGAGAGCAAGACGTGTAACTTCTAAGCGACTGAACGCCTCAAGGTTCAAGAGTCCACCATCAGGAAAACATATGTATTATTGGATCGTTTCCCTCAATAAATAAACGACCGAGGAGAATATTTTTGCCTCATTTGTTTAATTGGGTTCTCTTTGTCTACTGTCAGGACCCGTGTGAAACTCCGATGATGTTTTAGACCATATCTACGCAGATATATAGACGATTCAAACTCTCAAGCAGCACTAGGTGAAGACGTAGAGTGAGGTGATACCGTCCGGTTCTACGAACTCGCACGTGAACCGATATCTCCACAGACAGCGTATGGGATGTGAGTTATTCCGTTACTGGTTTGATCCGAGTCTTACAGGACGTCCTGTATTACACGAGACAGCTGTTAGGCTTTTTCTGTCTCGCAGTCTGCCGGGTTTTTATGTCGTCTGAGTGAGCTCCGCTCTGCAGAGAGCCTCGGCGCCATCGGCGGCTTAAATTATAACACTGTCAACAGGCCTTTTAGACGTGGAGTACTAAAACGTGATGTAAAAGATTACCGGCTCCTGCCTTCACCGGAGACGGATGAGTTTCGGAGAGAGAAAGAGAGAGAGAAGACCTTGTTCAGCAGATGTTCGTGTCTTCCTCGTGGTGCAGCGGTAGTTCAGCCTCTAATGACGCAACGCTATTAATAACATCGACTCCAGCCTCTCGAGACATGGAAGACTTCCAGGCTTTTTTAAAGTGGGGCTTTTTGTTCGCTGTTTTCCTCTCCGCAGTAAAGAAAAACCTCTCAGATTGTGAGGAAAACAAAAGGACTTACAGACCTCCGAGCGGCTGTCACGCAAACCAATCCGTGCATGAAATACCGAGTACACAAAGGAGTGTATATACAGAGCAAGGAAAACACAATCAATAAGCGTGTAAATACACGTGGAGTGTGTGAGGCTCTAGATGTGGAGACAGAGATTAGCATGACGAACCATGTCTTACTGCAAGAACGACGATAGCGGCGGTTTTACATCCACCGGCTTTTCATGCGCATTTTGAATTGAAGAGGAAGAAAAGATGGATTTCGAAATGGAAGATAATTGAAGTAGCACTTCTTCTTCTTCTTCTTTTTTTTTTTTAAAAGTCGGCAAAAGTGGAAATGTTGGCGGATGGATAAACAGAAATAAGCGAAACGGATCTTCACTTCATACATAATGTTGACGTAATGAGTTTACGCTCCAGTCTCTCTCTCTCTCTCTCGCTCTCTCTCTCTCTCTCTCTTCTCAAGATTGGGTGTGTGAGTGTGTGTGTGATTGTGCCCTGTGATGGACTGGCACCCTGTCCAGGGTGTACCCCGCCTTGTACCCGATGCTCCCTGGGATAGGCTCCAGGTTCCCCCGTGACCCTGAAAAGGATAACGCGGTATAGAAGATGGATGGATGGATGGATGGACAAAATGACGTCAACCCCTGCGAAATCCATCCTAAATAAGTTCCTTAACACGTTTTTCTTCAAGAACTTCCCTTATATTAGAACGTGTGCACAGTATTGATTGTAGAAATGAGCAAAACTCCATTTTTTTAAAAGTCTAGGCAGTCTAATATACGTCTCATTACAGTCTCATGGAAGAAATAAAACATGTACGGGGAACGCTGTTGAAGGAAAATAATCAACAAACACAAAGCACGACGAGTTACTGCTAACACCCAAACGATTATTTTCCAATAACAGCACTTCCTTTAGTGTTTTATTTCTCTTCTTAGAAATTAGACTAAGCAGTTGTTTATTTACTGTTTGATCTGTTTATATTTACTTTTAAGGTGTTGGAAAGCACAAAACCATCCTTATTCCTGAAGACTTTCCCATGGTGGAGAAGTGAAAGTTATAGTTTGACCTCTGACCTCTTTACAAAGCGCTGACACTGGAGACTCCTTCCATAAATGTGATACAGGTTAAAGATTAACATGGCAACATCTGGTCATATAAGAGGAATGAAACTGTTAGAGGAAGGGTGTGCTGTTATTGGGAAAAGAATCCAATTCAGGGTGGTCATGTTACCGCTGCTTCAACCTTGATTCTTTTTCTATAAGCGCATGCCCTCGGATGTGTTATTCCGTACATATTAGCACCGGAATGGGAATGGACTACACCAAATGTCATGCCTCGGCACACAAATTGTAAATAGCCCTGGCAATGTTCTGTCCTGATTAGCCATGAGTCAGAAATAAGTGTGTATGTACACGTATATGCAGAAGTAGAAGGACTCACACACCACGTCTGACCCCATTCGGTTATCGTTAACCCAGTCTGCCGAGTTACACCCGGTTCTCCGCATCCCTGTGGTTCTGTATTCAGGAGAGCAGGCATGATGCCACTGTCTCCTACCCTCCATATGTCCACTTCTCCAGCACGGGCCAGCGACACACACACACACACACAAACATTCTGGCTTCCATTCACACGTTGTACCTCATCCTCCCGACACAAAAGCCCCGGAATTAATTTTGACATCAGAGTCCTACAGGAAAAAGGTGGTGCCACTTCTCCATAATTCATGAAAGACAGAAACAAACTG
>NC_030427.2:27638710-27683710 GCF_001660625.3 Ictalurus punctatus
AGAGACTTAGACAACATGAGTAATCTAAAGAGAATGAGATAGAAGAGTATGTGGTCATTTTTCTTACCTCACTTCACACCTCTCTCTCTCTCTCTCTCTTTCTCTTTCTTTCGCTCTCTTTCTCTCTCTCTCTATTGCTCTCTTGCTCTCTCTCTTAAAGGTTGCTTTATTGGCATGACAAATATTAACATTCGTATTGCTAACGCTTGGGTACAGACACGTTAGAAAATAACTACAGAAATAAACAAGTAGAAACAAATGTACATACATTCAACAGTACAGTCAAACAGAAACACTAGTAACACGGCTCATAGAACCATGAGAGGAAAGAAATCCAATCAAAATAAAAGAGAAGAAAGAAAGAAAAATACCCATGCACATGAGACCACCCCCCTCCCCCCCACCCCCGGTCTCTCTCATTTTTGTTTCAGTCCTGTGACACACAGAGACCAAAAGGAAGTGACAAGTGTGAATATACATCAAAGAAAGTGGCAGAAAACAGACAGAGAGACAAAACGAGTGCCAGGGTGTTGCTTCATGACAAACAGACATCCACAAAAGACAGCATCTTTTTTTTCTCTCTCTCTTTTTATTGCTGGTGGTTGTGGTGGTGATGTGTGTTAAACGTGCTTTCAGTCATGCACTTCATTCGTGCATGCACTTAGCACGAAGACCTGTTTAACGCCAACACCGTGTCCTGTGTCTCTCCTCCTCCTCCTCCTGCTGCTGCTGCTAATATGACATTTATTATATTCCAGTGCATTAACCAGGGCTAATGCACAGCACCTCGGCACACGTCCATTTTTGATTTTAATAGCAAATGAATCCTTTTACACTCAGTGTTATTCCTAGTTTCCACTTTAACGATCAGACTCCCATCGATCACTTTTGGAAAACCGTACATTTCCATGACGACTCCTGGAGCGCCGATATGAGGAAAAACGGCCAAGAAACGCACCACGGGAAGACACAGGAGCTCTTCTGATATTTATCTGTTTGAGCCTGGAAATGTTTCCCTCATTCTTTACACTAAGCCGGAAAAAAAAAAAAAAAAATTAATTAAGGATGAGGGAGTGTTACTTTTGAAATGTGGCGTCTGAAATCAAAGAATTTCTCTCGGAAGAATCTAGCAAATAACTCATTTGCGGTTTTGGATGCAACCTTGGAAAGCAGGTGTAATGATAAAGCTAGCATGATAGCGCTTCGACTCCTGGAACGTACAGTAGCACAGTATCACATGAAAGGTCGGAGGTTTGATGATTAAACTCTTGGCAAGTCAAACGGAGATTTGGAGCTGAATTAAGAGCAGACGCTTACTCGTGGGAACTATATTGTTTGGCACAGAAGAAACATTTTCCCTTGACTTTTCAGGTATATTAGTGTAGATTTCAATTCACGTTACAGTCGTTAACCCTTTCTAGCAGCACACTGAAATCAACTTATTGGAATTTCGACTTATTGTGTCACTGATTAGGTTTACATGGATAGCAATAATCTAATTATGGGCCTTATTCCGAATAGACAAAATTCTGATTAAGGTGTTTACATGAATCGCTTTTAGAATACTCCTTTCATGTTCCCGTTTTGCATGTTATAGAACATAGATCGATTAACGGCACACGTCATTACGTCATCGCGCCACGCCGTCCGACGTTCCCTCCAGAATTTCACGTATCGACGTACAGTTGGTCTTCGTTATGGGACCGTGTACAGTTTTAATTTTACGAAAGCTTCAAGTGCAGTTAATTATTAGTCGTGCTGTACGTGCAAATAGACGACTGCTTGAAGCCGTGGGCTGCGTCCCAAACCACGTCCCCTTACCTACTATATAGTAGGCAAAATATGTGCATTTCTCCTACTATATACATGTATTTCTCCTACTATATACATGTATTTCTCCTACTATATACATGTATTTCACCTACTATATACATGTATTTCACCTACTATATACATGTATTTCTCCTACTATATACATGTATTTCTCCTACTATATACACATGTATTTCTCCTACTATATACATGTATTTCACCTACTATATACATGTATTTCTGATACTATATACATGTATTTCTCCTACTATATACATGTATTTCTCCTACTATATACATGTATTTCTCCTACTATATACATGTATTTCACCTACTATATACATGTATTTCACCTACTATATACATGTATTTCTCCTACTATATACATGTATTTCTCCTACTATATACATGTATTTCTCCTACTATATACATGTATTTCTCCTACTATATACATGTATTTCTCCTACTATATACACATGTATTTCTCCTACTATATACATGTATTTCTCCTACTATATACATGTATTTCTCCTACTATATACATGTATTTCTCCTACTATATACACATGTATTTCTCCTACTATATACATGTATTTCACCTACTATATACATGTATTTCTGATACTATATACATGTATTTCTCCTACTATATACATGTATTTCTCCTACTATATACATGTATTTCTCCTACTATATACATGTATTTCACCTACTATATACATGTATTTCACCTACTATATACATGTATTTCTGATACTATATACATGTATTTCTCCTACTATATACATGTATTTCTCCTACTATATACATGTATTTCTCCTACTATATACATGTATTTCACCTACTATATACATGTATTTCACCTACTATATACATGTATTTCACCTACTATATACATGTATTTCTCCTACTATATACATGTATTTCTCCTACTATATACATGTATTTCTCCTACTATATACATGTATTTCTCCTACTATATACATGTATTTCTCCTACTATATACACATGTATTTCTCCTACTATATACATGTATTTCTCCTACTATATACACATGTATTTCTCCTACTATATACACATGTATTTCTCCTACTATATACATGTATTTCACCTACTATATACATGTATTTCACCTACTATATACATGTATTTCACCTACTATATACATGTATTTCACCTACTATATACATGTATTTCTCCTACTATATACACATGTATTTCTCCTACTATATACATGTATTTCTCCTACTATATACACATGTATTTCTCCTACTATATACATGTATTTCACCTACTATATACATGTATTTCTCCTACTATATACATGTATTTCTCCTACTATATACATGTATTTCACCTACTATATACATGTATTTCACCTACTATATACATGTATTTCACCTACTATATACATGTATTTCACCTACTATATACACATGTATTTCACCTACTATATACATGTATTTCTCCTACTATATACATGTATTTCACCTACTATATACATGTATTTCACCTACTATATACACATGTATTTCACCTACTATATACATGTATTTCTCCTACTATATACATGTATTTCTCCTACTATATACATGTATTTCTCCTACTATATACATGTATTTCACCTACTATATACATGTATTTCACCTACTATATACACATGTATTTCACCTACTATATACATGTATTTCTCCTACTATATACACATGTATTTCTCCTACTATATACACATGTATTTCACCTACTATATACATGTATTTCTCCTACTATATACATGTATTTCTCCTACTATATACATATGTATTTCTCCTACTATACACATGTATTTCACCTACTATATACATGTATTTCTCCTACTATATACATGTATTTCTCCTACTATATACATATGTATTTCTCCTACTATATACATGTATTTCTCCTACTATATACACATGTATTTCTCCTACTATATACATGTATTTCTCCTACTATATACATGTATTTCACCTACTATATACATGTATTTCACCTACTATATACACATGTATTTCACCTACTATATACATGTATTTCTCCTACTATATACATGTATTTCTCCTACTATATACATGTATTTCACCTACTATATACATGTATTTCACCTACTATATACATGTATTTCTCCTACTATATACATGTATTTCACCTACTATATACATGTATTTCACCTACTATATACACATGTATTTCTCCTACTATATACACATGTATTTCTCCTAATATATACATGTATTTCACCTACTATATACATATGTATTTCTCCTACTATATACATGTATTTCTCCTACTATATACATGTATTTCTCCTACTATATACATGTATTTCTCCTACTATATACATGTATTTCACCTACTATATACATGTATTTCACCTACTATATACACATGTATTTCACCTACTATATACATGTATTTCACCTACTATATACATGTATTTCTCCTACTATATACACATGTATTTCACCTACTATATACATGTATTTCTCCTACTATATACATGTATTTCACCTACTATATACATGTATTTCTCCTACTATATACATGTATTTCTCCTACTATATACACATGTATTTCTCCTACTATATACATGTATTTCTCCTACTATATACACATGTATTTCACCTACTATATACACATGTATTTCACCTACTATATACACATGTATTTCTCCTACTATACACATGTATTTCACCTACTATATACACATGTATTTCACCTACTATATACACATGTATTTCTCCTACTATATACATGTATTTCACCTACTATATACATGTATTTCTCCTACTATATACATGTATTTCACCTACTATATACATGTATTTCTCCTACTATATACATGTATTTCTCCTACTATATACATGTATTTCACCTACTATATACATGTATTTCTCCTACTATATACATGTATTTCTCCTACTATATACATGTATTTCACCTACTATATACACATGTATTTCTCCTACTATATACATGTATTTCACCTACTATATACATGTATTTCTCCTACTATATACACATGTATTTCTCCTACTATATACATGTATTTCACCTACTATATACATGTATTTCACCTACTATATACATGTATTTCTCCTACTATATACATGTATTTCTCCTAATATATACATGTATTTCACCTACTATATACATGTATTTCACCTACTATATACATGTATTTCACCTACTATATACATGTATTTCTCCTACTATATACATATGTATTTCTCCTACTATATACATGTATTTCTCCTACTATATACATGTATTTCTCCTACTATATACATGTATTTCACCTACTATATACACATGTATTTCACCTACTATATACATGTATTTCACCTACTATATACATGTATTTCTCCTACTATATACATGTATTTCACCTACTATATACATGTATTTCTCCTACTATATACATGTATTTCTCCTACTATATACATGTATTTCTCCTACTATACACATGTATTTCTCCTACTATATACACATGTATTTCTCCTACTATATAGCAGGTAAGTACACAGTATCGGACGCAGCCGTGTGTAATCGCGTCCTGTCGCAGAATGCGGTGAAAACTCCCACACGACGTTAATGGTGTGATTAAGGTGTGTACATGTCTATAATGGACTGCAATAATGCGACTAAAACAGGAACACTCCACATGCATTAATTCGATTTGTGTTTACATCAAGTGTGACTTTAGTCGGATTAAGGTCATCAATAATCTCCGTTTACGTGCTAGTTTCTCAATCAGAGTATCGTCTTAAAACGGATTAACATCTTATTATTGTTGTCTGTGTAAATGTACTGATTGTTGGGTTACTGTGTGTAGAGTATCATGCCTCTGTGCTTAGCTCCTGCTGAGCACAGCGCAGGGAAACGGGAGGGGTGTGAGCCCCCTTCTGGGCAAACAATTCACACCTCTGCACAATAACTGAAAATTCTTAAGAGCCCTAAGTGTCTACTTTCATGCGAGCCATTAACCACTACTACTGAGTGTAGTATCACAAATAAATTCCACGCAAATTCAGGGGTTTTTTTGGTCCTCTGGTAAAAAGAGTTCAACATTTAAAACACGCAATAATATAACCAAACAAACGCACAAACATAATACTAGTTGTCCTTTTTGTCCATTTATAGTTATACATAACGTTGCTGGTACATTTAATAGTGTTTTTTCATCTCTTCGAGCTATCAGCAGTGCGTTTTGTCCCTGCATGGAGCATTAAGGAAGCGTGACACACACGGACTCAACTGCAAGCATGAGGTTTTAACGTCTTACAAAACTTGTGTCTAAGCAGAGGCGATGAGACTTCCTCCTAAGTCCACCTCGAACACATCGTCTTCTGCAGCACGTGCATTTTATTTCCCACACGAGCAGGAATTTTCCAGTACCTCACGATGCATTTCGGTTCCGTGTTTAAATAAAACGCAGGGCCTTTTCAGCCTCGGCACTGTGAATGAAATGTACAAATATAGAAACGGTTCTTTCTTTGTTCTTGTGATTTATTTAAAGCTTTACATCTGCTACAGTGCTTCCTAAATGTCAACTGCCTTTTTTTTTTTTTTTTTTTTTTTTTTTTTCCCTCGCTGTCTTTTCACAAAATAAATAAATAAATGCATTTTCCACCGCTGGAGATAAAGTTGTGAAACGTTCACTGTAAATGAGAGATTACACCACAACACTGGAGCGACACTGACTTCATCACGGCTGTGGATTTATTAAGCGTGTAGAGATCTCTTGTGCTTGCTAAATAGCTGATGGGCAGGCCGATATGAGCTTCGGTAATAATCGCAGAGGAAATGACAGTACCATGTGTGAGTGTGTGTGTGACTGAAAGACAGAATGCAGTGCATAAACGGCTTTAGAGAAGGTTTTCCTCTTCCTCCCTTGAGGGGAAAGAGTTATCACGGAGGAAGCCTGAGCTCAGAGTATCTCCACAACCTGAGGAGCTGAGAAAACAGGAAGCTGACATCTTGGAAAAACTGTAATGTTGACATTTTTCCGAGCTGATGACATGAGTTTGATACTCTGCTCTCTTCCTCTGATTAAAGGACCCAGTGGTATACAAATTTATAGACCTGGAGAACCAGCTGGACAGATTTACTAACTGATTATAGAGCTGTATGCCCAGTTTCAGAGGACTATTTGAAGCAGAGCAGACATTTATGACTGTATAATCAATGACATCCGAAATCACATTGTGGGTTTATAATCTGATTGTGGTGTTGGAGGGGAAATAAAGCCATGAATGCTTTTCCGGGCAATGGATCATTTTTTAGTTCAGGTTCTCCCTGTGTCTTTGCGCTGTCCATCTGTCCTGCTTGTGTCCTTTATTAACTCTTTGTTGTCCAGATGTGCAGAGATTTTAGAAACTAGCGTAAAACAACGTTTAGAAAGAGAAAGACGTGTTATGCGAGGACGGTGGGATTGAAGATGAAAATAGAGACGAAGATGAAGTCAAAATAAATGTTCTAAACGTAGCATGGAGTAAAAAGATTTAAAAAGTACACGTGGAAAGTCAGGAGACAAGGAAGTGAATGAGGCATGGATTCCAACAGTGGAGGCATGACCTTTGTTCTTGTTGGGCTTACTGGAGGTGTGGCCTCTGTGCCTGTGAAGGTGTGGCTTCAGTACTTCATTAGGAGTGAAGCGAGTGTGGTCTTGTTGCCTGTCAGGCTTGGTGAAGTAGGTGTGGCCTCTGTATCTGCCAGGCTCTATGAAGTAGGTGTGGCCTCTGTATCTGCTAGTCTCTATGAAGTAGGTGTGGCCTCTGTATCTGCCAGTCTCTATGAAGTAGGTGTGGCCTCTGTATCCGGCAGGCTCTATGAAGTAGGCGTGTCCTCTATATCTGCCAGTCTCTATGAAGTAGGTGTGGCCTCTGTATCTGCCAGGCTCTATGAAGTAGGCGTGGCCTCTATATCTGCCAGTCTCTATGAAGTAGGTGTGGCCTCTGTATCCGCCAGGCTCTATGAAGTAGGTGTGGCCTCTGTATCTGCCAGGCTCTATGAAGTAGGCGTGGCCTCTATATCTGCCAGTCTCTATGAAGTAGGTGTGGCCTCTGTATCTGCCAGGCTCTATGAAGTAGGTGTGGCCTCTGTATCTGCCAGTCTCTATGAAGTAGGTGTGGCCTCTGTATCCGGCAGGCTCTATGAAGTAGGCGTGTCCTCTATATCTGCCAGTCTCTATGAAGTAGGTGTGGCCTCTGTATCCGGCAGGCTCTATGAAGTAGGTGTGGCCTGTGTATCTGCCAGTCTCTATGAAGTAGGCATGGCCTCTGTATCCGCCAGGCTCTATGAAGTAGGCGTGGCCTGTGTATCTGCCAGTCTCTATGAAGTAGGCGTGGCCTCTGTATCTGCCAGGTTCTATAAAGTAGTCATGGTCTCTGTAATGTGCCAGGTTCTATAAAATAGGCGTGGCCTCTGTATCTTCCAGGCTGTATGAAGTAGGCGTGGCCTCTGTATCCGCCAGGGTCTATGAAGTAGGCGTGGCCTCTGTATCTGCCAGGCTCTATAAAGTAGTCATGGTCTCTGTAATGTGCCAGGTTCTATAAAATAGGCGTGGCCTCTGTATCTTCCAGGCTGTATAAAGTAGGCATGGCCTCTGTATCCGCCAGGCTCTATGAAGTAGGCATGGCCTCTGTATCCGCCAGGCTCTATGAAGTAGGCATGGCCTCTGTATCCGCCAGGCTCTATGAAGTAGGCATGGCCTCTGTATCCGCCAGGTTCTATAAAGTAGTCATGGCCTCTGTAATGTGCCAGGCTCTATAAAATAGGCATGGCCTCTGTATCTGCCAGGCTCTATAAAGTAGGTGTGGCCTCTGTATCCGCCAGGCTCTATGAAGTAGGCATGGCCTCTCTGCTGTCAGTTTCAGTAAAGTGGGCATGACCTCATTACCTGTAAGCCTCACTGAAGGAGACATGGCCTTCCACTTCTCAAACCTGCCTGTAAAGCAAAACAGCTCTGGATTGTATTGCATTGAATTCCTGCCAGCTATCAGACAGCTACACACCCTTTGTATTTACACACTGCAGGTCTTTTGTGAAATGGTAGAGGTCTTAGAGGGTATTTAAAAGAGTCGGTCATGTAAAAGAACGAACTAATCCACGTTCGCGGTGCGTCAACAGAAAAAGCACAACCACTGTTAAACTTTAACCAAGACTATAGAACAGACAATAGCAACCGGTTTAAAGATTGAACGTGCTTCAATGTGGAATGAGGACAGAAGAAGTTGGAAATGTAAAGCGGAGATCCACATAGATTTAAAGATATATATATATATATATATATATATATATATATATATATATATATATATATATATATATATATATATATATAAAATAAAGAATCAATTGAGAGGATAGCAATATATTGTGGAGGTTGCATGTGGTTTGTCATGTGATTTTCGAGTTAAATGTAGGTTGGACAGAGATTTTCAATTAAATGTCATTCTACTTACTACGGCAAAACAGAGTTACGGTACAAACACACTGTATACTACCTACATATAATATGTAGCATGACACAATAGTTGGAGGTTGGGGGTTCAATTCCTGTTCTCTCCGTGCTGCGGGGGTTTCCCCTGGTTACTCTGCTTTCCATGCACGGTAGGCTATTTGGCATTTCCAAAGTGAATGTGTATGGATTGGCACCCCATCCAGGTTGTACCCCGCCTTGTACCCCATGCTCCCTGTAGGGCAAGTGATATCGAAAATGGATGGATGGATGGATGGATGGATGTAATAGTTTAAACCAACATATTGCCTTCAGATTGTATCTAGCATTTTAGTTTCCGCCAGATATTCCAAAATTAAAACTGCATGGTGCAACAGTATTAGTGCATTAATCAGGCATTGGCTTATTGCTTAATACTCTCGTATTGCATATAACAATCTCAGTTACTTAATTTCCTGTCTCTATCTGTCTTCCTACCTACACACCCCTGAGTTCCATCCATTAATCAAGAAGCCCTTCGCTTCCTGTCTCCTATTCTCTTACAGCTCATTTCATGGATCATAGATCTGCTGCAAGCCTCTGCACAGCCCTGAACATGAGAAAGAGTGTGGAGAAAAAAAAAAAAAAAGAAAAAAAATTCAGGCTTGTATCCGGTGTCTATGTGTCCTGCTGTTTCTTCTTAACATCTTCAGACAGTTCAGACTGTGTAATCCATGTCTCAGTAATCACTTTTACACAAGAGCAGGCAGTCTGCAACAAGCCAGTTGATGCAATGTTGCTTTAGTATAACGAAACGCTGAATCACTATTCAGGAGGTGTGTATCTTGAGAGTCATTCATGCAGTTTGAGTGAAATACCGCTTGCCTACTTGGAAACGTTCCTTGGCTGGAAAGTGGCCTAAAAAACGGACTCGTAGGTCATCGCAGGATAAACGAATCGCTCTACGGCTAACGGGAGTCCTACTTACCCCAAATCATTGTGCAAATTGCGTTAGTTATTTGCAACAAGCAGTGAAATGAAAAGGAAATATGAGAGGCTTTGAGGTTCTTTTGCTACAGGCATCCAAATACTAGCCGCACTGCCAAATAATTGCGCAATACACAATGCAGATGTTTAGCGATGAAATGTTTCCGACGCGAAAAGCACCTTTAGAAAAGACTTTAAGACAGATACGTTCGCGTTTCACCGCGACAAAACGGCTTCAGCGTGGAGTTGGATACAGAAATGCTCAGTAGCCAGCTTGCTAGCGAAGAGTATGTAGTCTGCTAGCTACTTAATGGCAAGATAACATAGAAGTCAAATTTTACTACCCTAATGGGATTTCTTTTGGACCGAAACAGGATACACAGGAAGGAAATCATGTAGAACTAAACTCTGTGAATAGTCAAACTAGATGCTAGTCAAGACTGGATGCTAAGCTATAGTCGGTTGTTAGGAGCTAAAAATGTATTATTGTTGTTTTTGTTGTGGATGGTGAGAAAAATATGGAATATTATAGATAAACAAGACCTTTAGCCACGAGCTAGTTTTCGTTTTGTTTTCGGGTTGCTTGTAATGTTGTGTTAGCATGCGACTAGCATGCTAGTCACATTGTTTTCTCTAGAATGGACGGTTTCACGGAAAACGGATTATATCCAGACTTTTCTTGTTTGTTTGTTTTATCTATAGGGTTATGCAATAGGCTTCTGTGCATCCAAAAACTAGCCACATGCCAAGTGATTATGCAATACATGGTCCTGATGAGTGATTAAATGGTTTCCAGGTTAAAAAAAATGAATAAAATAGAGAGAATACGTCCTAGGAAAATAGTATCACATTTTATGATATAAGAAAGAGGCTTGATGCAGAAATATGGATTTATAGTAAACTGCTTGCTGGCTAAGAATTCGATCTGCTAGCTACGTTAAGACAAGGTGAGATAAGAATGTACATACAACCTTAACGTAATGTAGATCTGAGTAAAACAGGATATATAACGGGACATAAAGTGCAGTGAAAAATGAGCGTTCAAAATGCTCATAGAGTTTAGATGCTAGTCAATCTGGATGCTAATTATTAGACCTGATACTACTGAGAGTGTGTGGCGACGTAGTCAAACATAAGAGGAGGGTAGACACTCTTACATTTTGATATAAGATTACGGAGAAGAAAGAAAGGCCGGGTAAAAACTTTTTGTTATGTTTTCAGGTTGTCATCGATGTTAAGCTAGTTATGCCCCGAGACAGTTAGCATGCTAGTAACATTGCTAAGTTGCGTCCTTTCTGTAATGAACACTTCAGTTCAACGGTTCTCAGAAGCAGGATTTGTATACACGCGCATGTATACACTAAACACCAGGATCATATTTAGGGTTTTTAACTTTTATCGCCGGAAGACCTTTGGGTAAGTCGAACCTTCATACAAGACTTGTACGAGATTTTTATGGTTTTCTACAACCCTGAATGCCGTAACAGGAGTCACTTACGGGCTTTCCGATTACAACTACACAAAGTGCGGACGAGATTTAAGACACAGGTTACACAGGCGCAGTGTATTCAGTAACACCGCGAGGCGTTTACGGGCGTGTCAGGAAAAAACGACGCGACCAGCACTCGCTCCACTAGCTGCAGATAATGCATCATGGGCCATGAGGTCAGAGAGCTCCTAATCACTAAACTCCTAAACCACTCGGCCTTCCTGGGCGACTGGAGAGAGAAAAGGGAGGGGAGAGATTTGCAAAACAGAGAGAGGGGGAAGGATGGGGTGAGAGATTTAAGGAGGGAGGGGGCACGGCAGGCAGGCATTTAGGGTCAAAATACAGGGGGCTCATGGGATATGTGACGAATCCTGTGATTTGCATAAAATACAGGCAATCTTGAGGCTGGCAGCAGTGTGTGTGTGTGTGTGTGTGTGTGTGTGTGTGTGTGGTGGGGGTGGGGGGGGTTAAGTGGCTTTTTAAACAGCGAGCTTGATTTACTCGGCTCTCCACGGCAAGCCATCATTTGCAAATCATGATGCATTCAATACAAATCTGCGTGTGTTTGTTACCCACGGGCGTTCGGGATCCAAACCAAATATATACGATGAAAATAATTTCACATGGCCGTCTTTAAAGTGTCTCTAAGCCACGCCCCTTTCGAGTAAGTATCTACTCTGCATGCCCAACAGTGATAGTTACAGAATATGTAGGCGTGAAAGCTAACACATTTTTCTCACAACTTCCTGCGTAAAAACCATTCGGGCAAAACACAAAACGTGCCACCGCGCTCGCTTTGAAACTCTGTCTTCGTTTAATTCTTTCAAAAGAGCCTCCCGCCTTGTGATGGCTGACTAAAACTGACTGTTTGTGAAATATTTGCTGGGGTCATGTTTAGATTTCACCCCATTGATCTTCATTTTGTCTTACTTGAGGTTTTTGTTGTTGTTGTTGTTGTTGTTGTTATCTTCATTACTACCTTTTTGTACCCTAGAAAGTAGAATCACTCACTAGCGGTACCTCTAAACCCGGGACGTTATCGGGACCGGTAATGTTCAGGATTTGCACCATTTCAACTTCCTGAGGATATTTTAATGGACAACTTCATTTTGGGATTGCTGCTGAGAAAAAAATTCGGATATTTCTTCTCTTCCTTTGATTGGTTGAAGTTTTACTTTACTGAAGCTTTAAACCAGTTACTATAAATACATCACCGAGTTTGACAATCACAATGCTTGAGTATTACGATTACGTCTTTTGCTAGAATTGCCGTGTCTACCACTGATCCCCCGCCGACTGCAGTGCTTCTACAAGGAAAGGCCTAAATACAGGCTCTGTAATACGTGTTATATTTCTGAATGACTGTGAAGTAAGTATTTAGGAACACGCAGCCTTCGGGGAGTTGCTCTGAAATGAACTCTTTCTAGACCTTAGGCATAAAAATGTGGCCATTTTACGATTTGTCATTTATATACTGTAAAATGTAAACTCACCCTTGTCTAAGATGAACATTTCTATCGTTTTAAAAGCAATTCATCCACTCATCCATCTTCTGTAACCACTTTATGCTCCATGTCAGTGTAGGAGTGGAGCCGGAGCCTATTCCTGGAACACCGGGTCCAAGATGGGAATGTATCAAGAACGGATGCCAAGCCGTCACAGGGCAACATGCACACACACATTTTCACACCTTGGGACAATTTCGAGCCACCAATCCATCTACTGGTCTGTTTCTGTGATGTAGAAGGACACCGTCGAGAACGTGAAGACGTCCACACAGATAGTAACCTGAGCAAAGGATGGAACCGGGAATCCGGGAGCCGGGATGTACCTTCACACTACCTTCAGCACCAGTATGATGCTGCACATGTTCCACTGGGGAGAACTGGGTTCGAATGACGGCCATCTAGGTGTTCATCTGTATTCCCGATCCCTCAAGTTCGAATAAACTCACACGTACCATGCTCTCTGCACAGACCGTGTTTTGAAACCAAGAAACCATCATGCTTTCTATCATCGAGCACTCTGTGAACTATTTTTCCCATGGGAATATTCATCTTCTAAACCATATGCATGATATAATATAATATCATATGATACTGGCTTAAGTTAATATTATTTTCCAATCCCACACACACACACGATTGTGTTCATCCCTTTATGTCAGTGTGTGTCATTAGTGTCCCGTTAGTCTGTTTAGATTACTTTATATCCTGTATTTAGAATGGCTGGAACAAGTAAAAACTACACACAGCCGACAGCGTTATCTTGAGATGACAAGCAGGACGTCGTTTTTGTTGTTGTTGTTGTTGTTGTTGTTGTTGTTGTTTTTTTTTTTATCATCCTGCCAGGTTTTAATAAGTGCTCCCTCGTAAACGGCACACCTCTTCAAGCCTCCGTATAGCCGCTGGGTAAAATGACACAGTTTCTAATGATCTGCTCGCAAAAACGTCTCGACAGGAAACACGTGTTAATATTTAAATAGCATCTAAATCGGTATATGACTGCATATACACCTAGAAATAACTCTTCCTGTGTCATTGTCGTAAGACGAAGGCGCTACAATGGGAGCGCAGACGTAACCTGCTAATTATTGTTTCCAGTTATACCCGACTCTGACCTTTCGCCTTCGTTTTCCGTTCCTCGCGGTAATTCTGGAAGCCGACGCAATTCCTGCACAGACGACTAAACAGTTGTGTTGTTTTTTTTTTACACAAAGTGTCAATGCACACATGTCTGATCTATCACCTATAGAAGCCCTGAACTGCAAGTTGTAGAGAGAGAAAAGGTGTGTGAGGTGTTATGCCGTTATTTTGATTTCAACATTTATGTGTTTACCAATTTCAGTGGAATAAACTCTTCGGTTAGATGGTGCACTTTATTAAAATAACGGACTGTTGATTGTTGTGTTTGTGTATATGGCTGCAGTATGTTCACATTACAAGCTTCATTACATTACAATTCAAATTCTCCCATAGCTGAAATATCCCATATGTGCAACCGTCTGTTTCTTGGGCAACAGTTTTGAGCACTGCTTGGTTTTGGTAGGTTCCTTCTTGTTTTGCGTGAATTGATTCCTCGAATATCGAGTAAATCAGCGATCCTTCCATGAAATACAGTAGAGTCACTGCAGTTGAAGAAGAAGCAGAAGAAGAAGGCTTTATTTGTCACATATATACGTTACAGCACAGTGGAGGTCTTTTCTTTGCATGTCTCTGGGGTCATAGCGTGGGGTCAGCCGTGATACAGCGCCCCCTGGAGCAGAGATCCGGGTTAAGGGCCTTGCTCAAGGGCCCAACATTGGCAGCTTGGTGGTGCTAGGGCTTGAACCCCTGACCTTCTGATCAGTAACCCCCACTGATTGAGCCACCACTGCCCCTAAATATTCAATATAATATACATATGATGCCCCTAAATAATGTTGCGATCCTCAGTTGTCGTTTTTCCACGTTGTCGACACTGGATAACGACGACAACAGCGATATGCGCATTAGCAAGTCTCGCCTGGCCATATTTCACATACGGATCCGATCTAGAACCACATTCAAAAGTGGCTTAGGTCTGATTGGAAAAGATCGGGTTTTTGTGTCCACACAATCCCGAACAAATTAGATTCATGTCACATTAAGGCGGGAAATCAGATTCGTGTCACTTCGACTTGGTAACGCGAACCCATCCTAAATGCGTTAAACGGTAAGTCCGTCAAATGCAAACATTCAGAATGACCGCTGTGACCATTACACAATCCCGTCAGTACATTACCGTGAGTTCCATGAGTTCAAACGCCAGCACTGCCAGCCTGCCACTGCTGGGTCCTTCAGCAAGGTTCCATAACCCTCAACTGCTCAGTTGTATAAATGAGATAAACGTAAGTCACTCTAGATAAGGACGTCTTATCCAAAAGCCATGAATGTAAATGTATTTGTCAACTGAACTCCACTTCAAAACATCTGGCTTACGGCGGGGGGGGGGATAAGTATTGACGCGTCAACATTTCTTTTCTCCAGTAAGTATATTTCCAATGAGGCTATTCACATGAAATTTTCACCAGACATCAGTATTCACTCAAGAAATCTGGATATATACAGAATTCACAACATTAAAGTCCATAAATAAAGTAATGTGTAATAAAGCGGAATGACACGGGAGAAAAGTACCGATCACACTAACTGAAACGTATTTAATACTTCGTGGAGAAGCCTCTGTTTGTAATGACGGCCTCGAGACACTTCCTGTATGAAGGACTGAATGGTCGCAGTATTCAGGTGTGATTCTGGCCCGTTCTTCTAAACATATCGTCTTTAAATCTTCTTCAATTGGATTCAAGTCAGGTGATTGACTGGGCCGTTCTAACACCTGGATACGTACTATCTGTGAAACAGCATACGCACTGATGAACTATCAAGTCGAAACAATAACTCCAGATTACTAGTTATTACATGGAAAGCGCGAATTAATGCAAAATAACGTGTTGTTAAGTCGAAACATCATTTATTACATCAGAATAACGAGAGCATTCGAAATAGCGGGTTACTAAGTCAAATTAACAAGATGAAAACTCACGATGACGAGTCAATAAAGTCAACATTGCGAGATATTACATTGAAACTAAGGATAATATCTGCGCGAGAAAAAAAAAAAGTTATTACGACATGATATCTCGAAATAATGTGGGGAAAAACGAGATAAACGCCTCGGAAGAACGCGTTATTAAGTCGAAATCGTGACGCGACGTCTCGTAATAACGAGTCGGTAAGTCGAAGTGAAAACCAGGGCGCGGTTTGTACACTCACAGAGCGCGCTACAGAGATCACAGCGCCCTCACGGGCAACCTTCTATAAAGATGACACTCATCCCAACAGCATCGTACAACAACAATCCTTCAGCGTTATTTGCATGAAGGTCTAAAATGGACAGGTTTGAAACCGAAACCCCCCCCCCCCAAAAAAAAGAACCCTCTCCACACCCGTCTCTCCTTTCTCATGTGTCATTGCTGGAATTGCAGCTGTGAGAGCCTGGAGAGAGAGAGAGAGAGACAGGGAGAGAGAGAGAGAGAGACAGAGAGAGAGAGAGAGACAGAGAGACAGGGAGAGAGAGAGAGAGAGAGACAGAGAGAGAGACAGAGAGACAGAGAGAGAGAGAGAGAGAGAGAGAGACAGAACGAGAGAGAGAGAGAGAGAGACAGGGAGAGAGAGAGAGAGACAGAGAGAGAGAGAGAGACAGAGCGAGAGAGAGAGACAGAGCGAGAGAGAGAGAGAGAGACAGGGAGAGAGAGAGAGAGAGAGACAGGGAGAGAGAGAGAGAGAGAGAGAGACAGAGCGAGAGAGAGAGAGAGAAAGAGAGAGAGACAGGGAGAGAGAGAGAGAGACAGAGAGAGAGAGAGAGAGAGAGAGAGACAGAGCGAGAGAGAGAGAGAGAGAGACAGAGCGAGAGAGAGAGAGACAGAGAGAGAGAGAGAGAGACAGAGCGAGAGAGAGAGAGAGAGAGAGAGACAGAGCGAGAGAGAAGGAGAGAGAGAGAGACAGAGCGAGAGAGCGAGAGAGAGACAGAGCGAGAGAGCGAGAGAGAGACAGAGCGAGAGAGCGAGAGAGAGACAGAGCGAGAGACAGAGAGAGAGAGAGAGAGAGAGAGACAGAGCGAGAGAGAGAGAGAGACAGAGCGAGAGAGCGAGAGAGAGACAGAGAGAGAGCGAGAGAGAGACAGAGCGAGAGACAGAGAGAGAGAGAGAGACAGAGCGAGAGAGAGAGAGAGAGAGAGAGAGAGAGAGACAGAGCGAGAGAGAGAGAGAGACAGAGCGAGAGAGCGAGAGAGAGACAGAGAGAGAGAGAGAGAGAGTGAGAGAGAGACAGAGCGAGAGAGCTCAAAGCTTGGCTTTGAGAACAAAAGTGAACAGAGAACAAAAGTGGTGATAAAAAAACGACAAAAAAAGAGAAAAAGAAAACAAGTGTCACACTCACTGATATTCGGGGACAGAAAATCTGCCTGAGACGAGACGCACTGCTGTATTACCGTGTCGAAGCACGTAACTCGACACTACGTGGACAGCGGCTCGTCTGTGAGAGGAAGTTTTTCATAATTGATGACATACATTTGATGACCCACATGGTTCAGACTAAGCGGCCCTGTCTTCAAAGCGCCTGAAATTTCCGAATGTCTTTATTTCCAACGCTACTCCACATGAGTTTTAGGGGTTTGCACGCTTGGCCAGGGGAAGCAGAGGCAGCCACACACACACACACACACACACACACACACTCACATGAAAAGCAGAGAAAAGGGCTTCACTTCAAACGTCTGTGTTATCAGTAATCGTTTCAGGCTGCCCCTCCAGCCTAATCTCTTCCAGAGAGAGAGAGAGAGAGAGACTGAGGGAATGTGGAAAGGTGCCTTCTAGTTGCAGCGTGATTACAGAAGCTTCTTCAGGCACGCCACTTTATTAGGAACACCCATACACCTGCACGTTCATGCAAATAGTTGCGATACCGTGACTATTCACATCTGAAGGTCAGATTGAAAGGTGGAGAAATGTGCTCTCGGTGATTTTCACCGTGGCGTGGAGCATGCAGTCGATGAGAGAGGTCAGGGGAGAATGGGCAGACTGCGTCGAGCTGACAGGAAGACTACTTCAAATAAGCACTCTTTATTTATCAAGCGTGGTGAGCAGGAAAGCATGCCAGAACGCACAAAATGCCAAGCCTACAGTTTAACAACGGAAGCGCACGTCGGGTTACGCCCCTGTCAGACGTTTTTATGTCACAAGTGTGAATAAAATATAGCCATCTACACATTACGTCTCTCTCTCTCTCACACACACACACACACACACACACACACTCATCCATCCAGCTAGAACAAGATCATAACAGATACTTGACCTGCTGAAGAATAAATAATAGAAACTCTAGAATTTGTAATGGTTTTAACGGTTATAACGGGTATTGTATCGGTTTTAATGGAAACTGTAATGGGCCCTGTGGGTCTCTACTGGTAATGTGTTGTCTTCTATTGGTGGCATGTTATGTCTAGTGGATACCATTAAGAACCGGTAATGGTTTTAGCGGTTATAACGGGTATTGTATTGGTTTTAATGGAAACTGTAATGGGCCCTGTGGGTCTCTGCTGGTAATGTGTTGCCTTCTACTGGTGGCATGTTATGTCTAGTGGATACCATTAAGAACTGGTAATGGTTTTAGCGGTTATAACAGGTATCGGGTATTGATTTTAATGGAAACTGTAATGGGCCCTGTGGGTCTCTACTGGTAAGTTGTTGCCTTCTACTGGTGGCATGTTATGTCTAGTGGATACCATTAAGAACCAGTAATGGTAATGGTTTTAGCGGTTATAACAGGTATTGTATCGATTTTAATGGAAACTGTAATGGTCCCTGTGGGTCTCTACTGGTAATGTGTTGCCTTCTATTGGTGGCATGTTATGTCTAGTGGATACCATTAAAAACCATAATGTTTTCAATGGTTCGCTGATGGTTTGTAATGGTATTTGTAGTGGAAATCATTTGAATTTCTGTGATGGTTTCTATTGTTTTTGGGTTTGTTTGTTTGTTTTTCCAGCAGGGTGTCAGTGTGTCGTTAAAGCTTCCTTGCAGCGCCTCTGTTTTCACACAGCTGTAGTTCATTGATTAGTTTCTGGAACATTTACTCAGTTGTTGCTCCTGTGACACCGTTGCTCTTGATTTTATTGGGAGCAAATGGCTACCAAATGTGTACCAGTAGCTACAAAAAGAACAGTCGCCTCGACCACAGCGCGCTTCAATTCAGTTTTCGCTTGTACCCTTTCTCTTTAACATTCTGCACATTATAGTTGGCAAATACAGATTTAGTGCTTGAGTGTTAAATACCAAAGCCCATATATTCTTCACACACACACACACACACACACACACACACACACACTGGTCCACCGTGTTCCTCACTCACTGCATTAAACTTTTCTCAGATGAGGCATGTCTTGGCATCATAACATGCTCCGCGTCTGAGTTCACACCTCATCACTCACCCAGAGCTGGTGGGAGAAAGTGTGGTTATAGTGCTGTGATTAAACACACACACACACACACACACACACACACATGGGGTAAACTGCTTGTTCCAGGCCTGACTAAGAGCATAGAGGAGGGTTGCATCAGCACCATGCCTACACTGTAGGTGTAATTCTGTAAGGGTTACCCTAACCGCACACACACACACACACACACACACACACACACACACACACACACACACATATATATATATATATATATATATCTGGCCTTTTTCAGAAGCAAGAGCACAGATGATTATGCTTCTGTGTAATGACAGTAATAATCTGGCTGTCACATTTTGTCAGGACATTCATGTTTTTCTGTGAGTCAGAACACTTTCCAGATTTAGCTGTGCCTCTGTCATTTCTCTGTCCGGCTCACGTAATGCCAAACCACATTAGCATCATTTAGCAGATAACTAGCGAGATATAAACCACCCACGGTGCCTTTAAGTCTCTGTGGAGAAGTGGGATATTCTAGGAAATCGATCAGTTTTTTTTTATTTTATTTTTTACAGTATTTCTCTTTATAACCCTTTCCCTGAAGTCGACTATATTCAAAGCTGTAACAGCGTGATGATAATACTGACACATCTACTGGAAGTCAATTTATTTGGACCTCAGCGGTTAGAGGTGGGATCGGTGACTTTTTGAAGCCACACCGATTCTTTTTTTTCTTTTTTCTTTTTTTTTTTTTTTAAAAATATTGTCTCCTTATGCTCTCGCAGCTTCACTTCGATATCTGTTCTTGTCTGTAAACGGGACAAGCGACAGCTCACGCGGCCCATCGGCGTTCAACCGATCAGAGTAAAGCGGTGCCTCTACTGTCCTGTCGATCATCTTACCTGTCAATCGAAAGCCCCTCCTCCTGCACTAGCATTCTGTACAGGTGTTCAAGCATATATTATGTTTGTATTCTGGGGGCGTGGCTTTCAAAACATCTAGCTTCAGATAACCTCTCCACAATTCCCTGATGATACCTGTAATCCTGACGTGTCCAGCGCTAGGATCGGATACGATTCCGCATAAAAATCTGTAAATGTATAACAACGATTATTCATATATATTTATATATATCTATATATATATATCTGTCTGAACGAAGCGAACGAAGAACACCAATAAACCAACACAATTAGATGTAATAAGAACAAGAATACTTATACTAAAGCCGTCATAGGGACTCTGAGCTTCCTGTTTCAATTCGTTTAGCATAGGCTACTGTTAACTCAGTGGTTTATCGACCAACCACAACCTTTTTCTGTAGACGAACTCACCGCTGAGTTCTTTACAAAAGACTCTTTAATCATTTTTACATTCATTTGGTCAATTTCCAATTCCCGCCCACCAGCCAGCTCTCCCCCGTCACATCCCGGTGACTGACCGGGTGCGGGAGAAGGCTTACATGTGCTTCCTCTAAGAAACCGACCGGTCGCATCGTTTCGAACACTCTAAGCAAAGCACCATCTGCCCTCTTCCACATACCTCCATGAACTATCTCAGCGATGCCTACGATTCGCTAGTGTCGCTGGGATTGACACGGGAGAGTCGGTTTTGCTCTGTCGGACTCAGATGGCTGTGACGTCATCGGGATTCTTGCAGTCTAGCGGTCTCCCGACGAACGCCTATCCTCTGTGCCATTCCGGAGCGCCTACATTTGAGACTTTTATTAAATAAATAGACTATATCTTGCTCCTTAATGTCCGATCTGACATCGCGCAGAGCGAGAAATCAGATTCCAACCGTCAACTTTCTGAATCTCGTGGCCAGGAAAGTGCACAAAAGATGTCGGAGATAAACCGAGACTAGTACAGGCCTTGCAAAACGTTGTTCCCTGTCTCAAACACACACACACATCCTCCATGCTAAACTCCAGTGTGGGATTGTTAGATGACGTACGAGGAGATCACGGAGAAGTAGGTGTTTATCGGGTGGATTGGATCAGGGTTCAGTATAGGACCGAGCTGAACGTACCGTAGGTACCACACTGTTCTCACACACTCGTGCAGGAGCGAGCGTTGGCCACAGTCACTGGAGAACCCAGTGACTCAGCTCAGAACATTCCCTCAAGGCTCTCTCTCCACCGCTCAAGCCTACAGCTTGCTGTCAATGCAACGATTAACGAAATGGAAAGGGAAAAAAAAACGAAAAAAAAAACAAGCGCTAAGTATAAGATCGCTGACAACTTGAGTCGTTGAACATGTGTAATCGTATTTTGTGATGAGTCATCCTTCCATTGCCTAATGGCCTGCCTCAGGGTGAATTCAAATAGGGCAGACATGCCCAATGTAAATTCATAAAGAAAACCAAAGAGCTTGTTTTTTTTTGTTGTTGTTTCTTTATCATCATTGTCACGGTTCAAATGAAGCGCTCTCGTGGGAGTTCTTCACTGTCGTATGTAATGTATCACGCTTCGTTTCTGCGACATTTCCGCACAGAGCTTGACGTCAGAGATGCGGTGGTTTGTCGGAAGAAAGCGAAATACAGAAGCGTTCTCAACACCAGTCGTCTCTCGTCTCATTGTAGTTTATACCACCGCGCTGTTCATTTTTGAAATGACTCCGATCGGCCAGAACGTGTCGATCCGGCAGCTCTGACAGTCGTCGTGTATAATGGAAATGAAAAGTATATTTGATGTTAAATTACGCGTGGGGAAAAATAACTGGGAAAAACAATCGGCGTTGTCGAATAAAAGCTTATCGGGTAACCTTTGACCCCTGTGTCGACTGGTGTCGTTAATTTCGGGCTCTTCTAAAACGGGCGCTCGTTCGGTAGGAACCTTTTTGCTTTGTTTTTTTTTTCTCCGCGCGGTTATTCGGTTCGCGATAAAGACGTCGTTTAAGAATAAATGAATGAAGTTTGTTGTATTTTGTCTAACTGCAAAGCAAATGCCAATGGGTCGGTGTTAATGGATTAAAAAAAAACACAGTGTGTCGTTCTTGATAGGATGACATTTTCACGAGGAGATGCTTATTAGCATTTTTGGAAGGGGTCTCGGGTGTCGATGTCAATGCTGAGTGACAATCAGCGGTAAAGATGGCGGTTTTCTAGCACGGAATACAGGATGGAGGGCTTCGCAGTTCCTCTGTGTGAGACGGGGGGGAAAAAAAACAGTAAGAAAACACAATTCTGATGTTTTCCATCTTGGTAACCTTACCAAGATGTTCCTAACACACACAAAAAAACAAGCCCACTAACCTGCAATGTTCTCTGTACTCACCTTGAACTTCTTACCTTCCTCGTATCTCGTCCCTGTGCACTCAGCGGTCCCCCGATGGATGTTTAACATTTGATCATCGACTGGTTTTACCCCTGTCTGGCCTGAATTGCCTCTGGTTTAAAGCTACTCATGAAATTTTCATCAGCAACTAATGCGCTCTGCTTCTGAGTTTCAGTTCCTTGTCAGGTTTCTTTCTCAGGCGATGCCAGGATATTCTTCCACACAAACAACAAACAAACGTGTTTTTTTAACGAGGTTTTAAAGGGTTGTTGATATTTCTTCAATCCTGTAGTTTATTTTTCTTCCATCGACTTTAGTGGTGTTCATCAACACATAAGGAATCAAACACTCGGAGGCATGCTGTTTTCGGAAATAATCGACGACGGGTAATAATGACGTTTGTTATTTTTAAAATAATAAAACAGCACTTTCGGTGGGAAGTGTCGAATTCCTCGGGGCAGCGATTTCCCCACGATTACATGTCTTTATACGATTAGGTGATTTATTAAAGAAGGGTGTCGAGCTTTTTATCCGTTTATGGGTATGTTTAATGATGTGGAACGTTGTGGAATACGTCAGCGCCTGTTTTCACGTAAACATAAAAGTCCTCTGAAGGTGCGGTGTGGGATCTGGCACCAAGACGTTAGCAGAAGATCCTTTAAGTACTGTAAGTTGCGAGGTGCGGCCTCTGTGGATCAGACTTGTTTGTCCAGAACTTCCCACAGACGCTGGATCGGATTGAGATCTGGGGAACGTGGAGGCAACACCTTGAGCTCTTTGTCATGTTCCTGAACAGTTTTTATCAGTGCGTCAGGGTGGATTATCCTGCTGAAAGACGCCACCGCTGTTAGGGAACACCGTTGCCGTGAAGGATCCGGCTCTTGTAAAATGCGATCGGATCTGATTTGACCGTTCAGGTTGAAACGCGTATGCACGTTGGCTGTTATAGTAACGACGCGGGAGTGTGTACGCGCAGTAGCACAGTGCAGGGGAATGCTAACTGGCTAGCTACTAACGTAGAGGTTTTTTGTCATAAGCAAAGAATTTCTACGCAAAAAGATGACGTCGATATTTTGTCGATAATTTGCGTATCCTTCTAAACGAGTCCATCTGAAAGAGTCCTCCATGCACACACATGCTGCCTCATCGGTGCTGCGTCACACGCTGCTCCTCTTCACTCTGTCTCTCTGCCTCGGTGGTAATAGCCTTGCCATGGTGATTAGCTGTAAATGGTTTTGAGGCGAGGCACTGCACAATCACAGTGACCTAATGAAGTTACACACACACACACACACACACAGATACACGGGGAGCCAGCTGTGGACTGCAATGAGCCTTCCAGCCATATTCTAATTGAAAGAATTATAATTATTAATATCGTTGTAATCACAGGGCATTGTTGAGCATGTTTACAAGGAAAAATAAGGAAACGTTTAACATATGAAGCCTTATTGACCCTCCGGTGTGTCACAATGTGATTCGGTATCGGGAATGCAGAAAAAGAATCGCACTAGTGAGATATCGGTCAAAGAGTCGGCTCTTTGAATCAACTCTTTTAGGGGAACACAGAGAGACAATTTGTATACGTGTGACTTTTTCTTTTTTTTTTTTTAACGTAGGCAAGGGTGTTACTTTTCTAGTGTAATGTAATGAAAAGACTATTGAAGTATGTAGTGAGTATATTATGGCGTGCGATCAGTTATCAGGACAAACAGAAATGAATCTTCTTAACGAAACGAAATTCAGGCATATTCAAATTTGTAGCACTTTTTTGATAATAGATCGCGTTGAGATTACGCAACGCTAAGTAACGTTATTTTATTATTTTGAAGGTAGAGTAAAAGTCCATGGAGCAATTTCAGTCATAACTGGGCAAAACGTCTCAGACTTAAAATGGTAACGAGTCGCTTGTGTGCCGAAAGGCTCGACTCTTACGAGTCAAATGATCTGGCTCACTGAAAAAGGACTCTCAGCTGAAATTCAATGGAAAGTAATGTTTGTTTGTTTTTTTGTTCATTAGAAAGTAGTGTGGGATTGTGTCATGATTCCAGCCATAGGCAGTCAAACAGGAGCAATCACAGATCCAAATATCGCAAAACCTTTTCTGGTTTATTCAGTCAAATCTTGAAAAATATACACAAATAGAACTGAGCCATTTGGGAGGCGAATGAGTCACCTCTTATTTGGCCAGCTCACTGAAAAAAAGACAGAATTCCCATCAGTAATTTGCACAAACACTTGATCGGTTGGGAGTGTATGTAAGTAATCTGTGTATATTTAGAGACGAAT
This sequence comes from Ictalurus punctatus, assembly GCF_001660625.3. Taxonomy (NCBI): domain Eukaryota; kingdom Metazoa; phylum Chordata; class Actinopteri; order Siluriformes; family Ictaluridae; genus Ictalurus; species Ictalurus punctatus. The sequence continues at coordinate 27,664,007 of NC_030427.2, forward strand.
CTGCTGCTACCGTCCATATTTGGTGTAATAACTTCTATGTCCATATTTGGTGTAAACTAATCTGCGGAATACGAAGTCATAGCATGTTATGTTTACATTTATAATGATAATGAGTCATTATTGATCATGTATACTTTACAGCACAGTGAAATTCTTTTCTTCACATACCCCAGCATATCAGGGAGTTGGGGTCAGAGCGCAGGGTCAGATATGATACAGCGCCCCCTGGAGCAGAGAGGGTTAAGGGCCTTGCTCAAGGGCCCGGCAGTAGCAGCTTGAACTCCCGACCTTCTGATCAGTAACCCAGTGCCTTAACCGCTAAGCCACCACTGCCCCATTTTTTAATTATATTGCTACTCTTTTGGACTAGCTGTTATATCGGACACTAGAACCGTGTACTGATCAGCGCTACGCTGTGTCTCACAGTTCCCACTGTCCTGTTTCAGTAGTTACTGGAAGTTCTAGACCTAAACGTAGGTCATATTTAGCTCTCTGTCGTCTCGTGTGGTTAGTGTGTAGTTTTACGTAGCACCGTGGTCCTGGAGGAACGTTGTATCGTTTCACTGTGTACCGTACCGGCTGAAATGACAATAAAAGCCACTCGAACTTGTTTAGCGCGAGCAGTCTGAGAGGACGCTTTCGAAGATCGAAGTCTTTCCAGGCTTACCAGATCGACACATGCAAATACTTAGGAGTAAAAGTTTGTCTTAATGTGAACCAGCGCTAAGTAAGCGCTCACGGCACGTTTGACAGGCAAATCGTTTCCTTCGTACACTCGGAACTGACTACCGGAAATATATAAACCCATGAACAAAGAGCCGAGTCGCCAAAACCCACCCGAATATTCTCATCCAATTTTTTTAATTATTCAAACTTTTACCATTTTTTGTTTTTTCCAGAAAGAAAATATGCCTTCAAGCATTAAAATCTCTCTCTTTCTCTCTCTCTCTTTTTTAAATAAGGTTTCTTTTGCATTTTCTGTTTCAATGAGTAATAGGGTGTAGGGGTTGTTGTTTTTTTTCAGCAAAGAATTAAGAAATACAAAAAAAAAATTTGGTTAACTAGCATCCATGCTAACAACATGAGGACATTAAGGACATTATTTACATCCATGGCATTTGGCAGACGCCCTCATCCAGAGCGAATTACGTCTATATCTCATTTATACACCTAAGCTGTTGATGATTAAGGGCCTTGCTCATTACATTCTAATACTTGACTCTTTTCGTTTATTTTTTATTCTAAGTAAGTCTACGGGTAACACGGCGGTACTATCAAAGTGACATCAGCGAAGTTTCCATCCTAGTTGCGAATTTAACTTCTGCAAAAAATTGGAATATCGCACAAAACATTGGCGAATAAAGCACCGTTTCCAACCCCACGTGTCTCCCTGAGCCGATCATCCCATCATGAGATCTGTTCCCATCGTGCCATTTTCATATACGTGTTTCCATACGTAAAAAAAAAAAAAAACAATCATCCGCATCACTTGAACACGTGCGTTTTTAATGTGCGCTCTGGAGATTTCGTCCGCATCTAGTGTTCCCATCCAGCGTGGGTTATTTATTTATTTATTCATTCATTCATTCATTCATTCATTCATTTATTTATTTATTTAATGCGATGACCCAAACGATCCGCAGAAAAACGCGTGGACGGAAACATAGAAAAACGAAAAGAAAAACGAAAACCAACTTTTCTTCTTCCAAAGATCTTCAGGACATTTGGATGATGCTACTCCCTTGTCTGGAATGTTCCATATATTCCATACAGGGCGAATGTGTTCGGGGAATAGGTCCGAACTAAAATGTACGTTTTCCGTAAACTATACCGGACGACTTCGAGGACGTGACGTTAGATACGTTGAGGCGATTTTTGACGTATTTTAACGATTATATTTCGAAATAAACTGTAGTAGGCTGGGATTATTCATTTCTGTCGATTTTGTAGGTTTTATTAACGCTTCATGTTAATTATTTGAAACATGGACATACTGTAGGTTGTTGTGATGGAAAATGTTTCCCTGTATTGAAAAGGTCTTTTACCTTTACGTCACGTGCGTATCTGTGCGAAATGGCAGCACGGTTCTGGAGTCAGCGGCGAGAGGGGGCAGACGCTGATGAGAAGACGAGTTCGGACACGGTCGGGTCTGTAGGGAGAGACTGGCGAGGGAAACACCTGAGGCACTAATCGGGCGTTTTTACTCTTATTAACCTATTTGAGCGTGGGGATGAAATGTGACCTGCCCAAACCAAGCGACGTGTTCGAGTCGCACTCGCTGAAGCCCCGTCGCTCCTGCTCGCTTCTCTTTTAGCCTGACCCTGCGCTTGCTTATTCAGTTAGTTCAAGTACAATCAAGTCTTTTCACTTGCAAATCAGGCTGGTGCAGGCGCGGAGCAGACGAGCCGAGCTCATTTAGTAAAAGAAAACCCTCGCTGTAGAGAGAGAAAACAGCCTATTAAAAAAGACATATGTAGCTAAATTCCAAGGTCCCATGGGATATGCAAAAAGGCGCAGACCTCCCGCAAGAATTACCTCCTTTTTTTTTTTTTTCTCATGCAAACCGCATAGCCCTGATAAGCTGTGTAGAAAAGAAAAAGGAAGAAAAGAGAAAACGTTAGGTATTCCGGCCTGTACGTGAATGGTCCTGTTCTGTAGGAGGGTGATAAAGTATTCTTCACAGACACCACACTCAATTGACCCGCTATTAATAATACTGGAGGATTAATTAAAATGGCCGCTTGAGGACAACAGCTGAATATAAACGTCTTTTTAAATGGCCTTGGCTGAAAGGAAGAGCCTCTCGCATGCCTTACTGTCAGCTAGAGAGCAAACGCCGGTCACGCTACCTTTACGCTACATTAAAAAAAAAAATGGCTACCCTGCACCTGATGCTACTTCACTCAGAGTTAAGTAGAGCGTTAAGTGGGAGGTTCATAACACATGGGATCTGAATCGTACGAGTCAGATGATCTCACCGAACCGAATCCTGAATCCCGCAGTTGTTCAGTGTGCAGACGTTAAGCTCGCTATTTGCCGATTCCTTGGAGATGAGATTTTCTCTCATATGAGCTCTGATTATTAATGTAATAGTTTAAGATTTGAATAATAATTTTTAAAAAAATGTCCCAGCCCATTATATCTACAATACATCTGAAAACGAGTCGTCCTTTTATAGATTCTGGAAAACTGATTCATTTCGGTTCATTCTCTCAACCCCTATGAACAACTGGGAATATTCCAATTATACGCCACACACACGTTCAACAGGAAGTTGCGTCATCCAGACATATTCCGAATATGACGTTTATATGTGTACAGGATGGGAATATATCGGAAGATTCCCGTATACATGCTTCACGTAAGTACGTCGATCTACACATTTCCCGGGAGATTTCGAGATGCCGCCACGGCTACCCACAATTCCTTGCGGACTGAGCATGCGCATATCTGATAAGGTGTTTACGTGCAGCGCATTTCCGATTAAAGCAGGCATATTCCAGGGAATCGATTAGTGGAATATTGTGTCGATCTGAGTCAAGCGATCGGATTGCGGTGTTTTGCGTGGTCCGATACTAATTCGAATATTGCCGGATCCTGATTAATATCAGAGTATCGAAGCGCATGTGAACGTAGTCCGTGATATTGTATTATAGACTGAATGCTAATTCCTCGTTCTAGTTAACCACATTTTGTGCGTTTGCTAATTCTATGCTAAAGAAAAAACTCACCCGTTACTCGTTTAAGAGCGGGCATTATTAGCAAAACGTTATATACTGTTGCATAAGCTGGGTGAAATGGTGAAATGCATGTTTTCTTCGATTTAATTTCGAAAAGAACGAGTGAGAGTTGCACAAGCTAATGGCACCCAAATCAAGGAATCACCCAGATATTGGGATTTCCTCATCAGTCTGTTCCAGATATTCATCCACTGCTTTTGTTCTCAATCTCTCTCTCTCCCCCTCTCTCAGACCACCCACCATGCTGTCCATCAGCATGCTCTCCAGCTGTGGCCTGGCCGTGGCCCGTTTGTGTTACTTTGTTTCCGTGTGGCTGAGGTCTTTCTCCTCACTCTCTCTCCTCTACAATGGCACAAATGCGCTGGCCTTTGTGCCTGGTGCAGGTGTCCGGGGCATGAAAGGAGCCCAGGCTGAGCGCTCCATTCACCCAAACACCCACCTGTGGCAGACGCCAGGCCCACATGACTCACCACGACGGCCCGCGTTACAAAGAGCAAAGGCTTCATTACTGATGATGGCGTGGGTGGAATTCATTCATTAAACTCGCAATACATGCATAATAACGCTCTGACCAGCTGGGGGTCTGCATCTGGCTAACCAGACCATGTGATAATGAAAGTACAGTAGCCCGTCTGTGCAAAAATATTCGAATTTTTTTGAATCCTTTCTCTCTTTTTTTCTTTTTTCTTTCTGACTGAACAAAAGGCTCGTGTGATAAATGTAGAGCGTGTAGTGGGACGTGTCCCAATCCAAACAGCAGCCTCCAGCAGTCTAAACAGCCCTCGAACAGATAAAAGAGTTGTTTTAAAGAGTAAAAAAAAAAAAAAAAAAGGCCAGGTCATGTGATTGGGGTGTGCTGTTTCTAGGCGACACGGCCAGTTTGAAGGCAGCAAAGCCTGAACACAGCCTAGATACAAAGCCACTGACTTTTTTAAACATCACACACCAATCGGCCGCTTGCACCTGCCCTTCATGACTGTGCACAAATCAGCAACGCAGGTTGATAGGAATATAACTGACGCGTGACAGCAAGTTTAACTGACCGAATTCAAACTGTTGATAGGCGGCACAATTTCGTTTAGTCGAGATAATTAACCTATGACATCAGTGACTTTGACCTACTGAGATTTTAGAGATAAAAAAAAAGCGTTCCACCCGACAGTCATAACAATTTCCACGGCCTTTTAAAAAAGTTCGTTTGAATGGTTCGTGGAACCATTCAATGGTTCGTGGAATGCTGTCAGATTATTAGGGTTGATATAATGTGTTTAAACCTCTTCACTTCGGGGATTTTACAACTTTGAGAATAAGTAATCAACTTCATTTTTTTTTTTTTTTTTGGACCTTTTATAATGAAAAACAATCTACATAATTCTAATGCAATGTGAATGTAAATCTCGTATAATTCTGATTACTATAGGATTTCGATTTCGATGTAATTACTAGTTTAGTCCTCATTTGCTATCAGAAATGTCATCATTCAACATTCAGACATCATCGTTCTTTTGATTTAAAAAAAAGTTACACTGTGGAGCGCTCTAAGGTTATTAATGAGGCCAGTGACTTGGACCTTATGTACGCTCAATTTTTATATATATTCATTTATATATACAATAAACCTTTAGTTAAGTCAAGTGGGTTTTACTGTCATTCCTCTGTATACCTTGTGTACATTGGAACGCGATGTTGTTTTACCAGGATCGTGGTGCGACACGTAACATCACATTAACTAGACAGGACAACAGAACCGTGTTCTGTCTAGCAAAAACCGTCTAGCAAAAATTGTCTGTAAACTATTATGTAGTGTAGCAGAAATAAAAGGAAGCAGCTAAAAGTGTGTCATGAATAGTAAAGAGGCAATGCATTTCATTATTTGTATTCCTGCAAGCATTTATTGTCGTGTCTTGCTTTGGTTTGTATAGCACTTTTTCAAATAATTTTATAAATTCCCACATTGTTTTAATACATTCTGATGGTAAACTTCATTATTTGTTTGTTTGTTTGTTTGTTTACGTTCTGAAACTATGTTCTGAATTTGTCTGAGATTTCGGGCCTGTTTTAAAAATGTTCAATTTCACCTAACAGACTTTTAGATAGACTTACATAGAATGTTTAATATACTTACTTTACTCACATGGGGTTACCTGTACATACCCATTCACGTGACTTCGACCTTCTGAAATTTACACTGACGATTTTTTAACCAATTTGGAAAATGTCCACAGAATTTGGATACACTGTGATGGTAATTTTGACACATTTCTAAGTTACCGTGTTCTTTAATTGCTGCAGAATGACCCCGACCGTCGGAATTTTCCATTTCACTTCACAATTTTCAAAATGCTAAAAGACTTTATTTTTTTATTTTTTTTTTATGTTTACTGTAGTGCCATTAATTTAAAAAAAAAAAAGAAAGAAAGAAAGAATAAGCAAATCTTTTCAGTTTGTATCGACTCATACACTGTATTTAGATACTCTATTAAAATGGTCACCAACCCTGTTCCTGGAGATCTACCTTCCCGAAGACCAAAAAGAACCGTACCCACCTGACCATTAGAATCCTTAAGAAGTTCTTGATCGACTAAAACAGCTGCGTTCGCGTTTGGTTGGAGATGAACGTAGATCTCAAGGAAGATGGTTGCTCTATTATATTTCAATTTAACGTGCACGTTAATGAGACGAGCAACCACTTTGACCTTCTGAGAGTTTAGACGTCTAAAAATACGACTTTCGTCGAGTTTTGTGGTGGTGTTTTTTTCCTCTCCTCATCTTACCCAGGCATGGTTTTGTTTAACTCCAGTGTCCTTGATTATAGTAAGCACAGTTTGCATGTCATTTACCTGACGCAATCACCCGTGGCGAGTTTACTTTCCAAAGGGATTTTCGAACTTGAGGTGTCTAATTATCGGTGCTGCTATACTGGAACTGGAGTCCTCTCACTGGGGGACCCGAGGCGTTAAAGCCCGGCGTGTTTGTGATCTCGAGGTGTCTCGGCAGAGCGGCCCACGAGGGAGAACGCTTAACCCGTCTTTAATGAAACGAGCTGCCTGGCTTCACTTTCTGCACTCTTTAAATGTCCTGCTCGGAGATATTTATATGTTTCTCTACACACGCTGCTTGCTTCTCTGTTAGAAAGAGAGAAAATGTGTGTTTGTGTGTGCCCCATCCCCCTCATCAAACCCCCCCCCTCCTTGCCTTCCCCCGCCAGCCACGCTGTTTTTCCTCGCTAATTGCGGTCTGCTGGAGTCACCTCAGAGTCGGGCTCAAAGGGGATCGCGATCATGTTGCACTGGGGCTGTTAAACACGTTGTTCAAAGCAACAGTTAGCCTCGCAATTTGACATTATTCAGGATTATAAAGTGCTCTGTAATTATGTCGGATCAAATGAAATTTGTTTTAACAATTAACGCTGATGGGGAATTTGTCTCCGTGCGGCGCTTCGAGGATGGCCCAGGTCTGCGCTTTCATTTATTTCAATTTTATCCTTTGACATGAATATGGATTTTTTTTTTTTTTTTTTTTTTTTCGCGCTCAGCTTGTAAATCATTCTTGATTCGGTCGTTGTGATTCGCCCGGCTCCTGGCCTTCCTGCATCAACCTGAATTAGCTTGCCTGCTCTGTCTCACCGAACAATTAGTTGTATTAAGAGTGAAAGCTTTAATCAATGCCTGGCCTGGCCCCTTGCTGCGTCCTGTGGCTGATTGGAGCTTCTAAAGCCTACACACACACACATATATACACACACACATGTATACACATACACACACTGGCACTTAAAGTGGCTCAGTAAAACAGGCCTGTGCAGCATCACGGCAGGAAACACAGACGAAGGGAAATGCACAGATGTAAAAGCGTAATGTGCAACCAACCGGCTTGTGGTAGCTCTCCGAGTGTGTGTGTCTCTATGTGTGTGTATGAAAAGCTTTGTTTTTCCTCTGGGCTTAAATGTCACTCACAGCACAATCTGTGCTGCAGAAAGCGCGCGCACACACACACACACACGCACACGCACGCGCAAATCTGTGACATAGGTGGTCCTCGGAAAAGAAGTCAAATGTGCTAAAAAACCACCAGCTGGAACTAATTTAATAAGCCACAGGCAGATACGTTATAGCATAAACGTTTAGTAGGCATTTAAATTACAGTTATTGCTTAATTGTATGATTTGTATACAATTATCCGCCAGTAAGCCGCAACGCGAGGCCCTCGGATTGATTTCGCTTCGACGAGATCTACACTACCGCTTCTCTGCCGTGAAAGGAATCGACGTGCGAAAACAAGTACGTAAATCAATCAAACAAACTCACGTGCAGAACGGGATCGACAAAGCCTCTTCAGCGTACACCAGGGGCCGTGCTAGCCTTTCAGCAGCCCCTTAAATATGACCTAAAGTTTTATACAAACACAACGTGACTAAAAAACCCTGAACTACACAACAGAATTGAACACACACACACACACACACACACGCACACAAAAACCAACAAATACATTATTTATGTTATGTAGACATTAGACACGCCTCCAGCTGGGGGACGTCTATAACGCAACATCCGGCGTAAAGTTGCGTTCCTGTCGCAAAGCTGGATGGGAAATAGGAGCGCCGTTAGCGTAAAGTCCGACCTGTAGTAGCGGCGTGATTATAATATGTGTCTAATCTAGTCCGTTTGTCTTAGACATACACAAGTAACAAAACGCTGGCCACAACATTACATGCACTGGAAAAACAACAACAACAACAACAACAACAACAACAACAAATCATCCTTCTGCATGAACCTGCCAATACCCTGCCATCCCATATAACACTTATATACTGTAAAGAGATTAAAAACGTGTCATTGTTGATATTGTTACATTGTCTGCGTGGAGATGTTTAATTAGTATTTTTGGAAGGAGTCTCCAGTGTCAGCACTTTGCTGACACTGGGGTTAGGATTAGGGTTAGGGGGTTACGTAACCTTAGACGGATGAAAAAACATGACATCTCATTGTTTAATAATTAAAAACATGTTAGCGTTCGGTGGAGAGGGGGGAGGGGCGTATGGGGGTCAGCGTGCTTGCCTCGTGGAAACGACGTGGGATTGTGTCCTGCAACGTGCCCCGAGTTCCCTGGGACAGGCTCCAGGCTTCCCTGCAACCCTGTGTAGGATAAGTGTTCTGTAAGATGTGTGGATGTGAACACGTGTTAACGTGAGATTAGCGTTTTTATTGCAGTTTTTGTTGTTGTTCTGTTGTACTTCAGTTTTGATCACATCGCTGTGTGAGGTGTCGGATCCTCTCAAAAAGGTTCCGAAACGCAGGTGTGCTGTATTTCAGAGGCTCAAATTAAGCTCGGGTTATCACCTCACGGTTCCAGGGTTCCCGGTTCAACCCTGAGCTCGGGTTATTATCTGTGTGGAGTTTCACGTGTTCTCCCCATGTCCGCATGGATTTCCTCTGGGTTCTCCAGTTTTCTCATGGGGCTGCTTACTGTAAATTAGCTTCGTGTGTGTGTGAATACGTCTATGAGTGTGTGTGTGTCAGTGTGATGGTCCGTTGTCCCGGTGGCAGGTCTTATCCAGTACAACGTTTCCCGTGCTTTTAAATAAAGGTCAAATCTAGAACGGTTTCCTTGTTGTCCCTCGAGGAGAACCTTTAAAAGGTTCTAAGTTGAAACCTATAACGGAGTGTTTCATTACCGGAATAGATCTGAACCCTGTATCCGATTGGAACCCGTGAAGAACCTTCTTGTGGAAGATTATAGGATAACGCGGTCACTGAAGACGAATAAAAGCGATTACCCCAAAACACCGCTCAGACGTATAATTAAAGTTGTAAAGTCGTATACGTTTTGGCCGTATTGAAGGTCAACACTTTCAGAGAGATCACACAACTTCCAGAGAGAACTTTATCAATGTCAAGGTCTCGATGTATAGTAATTTGATTAAGGAAGAGAAAGCTAATGCTAATGCTATTAGGATCCAGATCTCAGGATTAGAAATTCACATCCATCAGACATGGCTCTCTGCCCTCCAGCCTCCTCCACCAGCAGCTGGTCTGAATGCAGCTCTTAGCCATTATGAGGAAATGAGCAGGAAGTGTGTGTAGGCGAGCAGACCGCTTAGGTTACGCTCTTCCTCTGCCAGCTCCCTCTCGCCGGGTATCTGGTCTCACTTTAGAGCCAAAATGAACGGAACTGCTCCTCTATAATTGCCTTCTCTCCTGCAGTTTATTATCGATCGAACAAGCCGGAGCGCAGCCGACACCGTTAAACGCGTTCCGTTTGGCTTTTACAGGCCCTACAATTTAATGGGATACACGATATCTTGGCAACACCAGGCAGCAATTAAATTATTCATCTTTTAAGTTATTGATCCGCCATGATCCCTGTTCATCGAACTCACGGCCAGCTCGGCCGCTTTGATCCTGCCCCCGCGGAGGCCGAAACCTGCAGCGCGGAAACCTTTTAGTCCAGGCGACGGGGGCTACGTATTATACGGAGACCGTAATATAATGCATGTCACCACCTCACACATCCGAACCTGGAATATCAGCATGTTTAGCGAGAGTTGAGACTGCAGCTAATTACATTAAGCCACTTTGCTAGCCGTTCGCAAAGACCGAGTAGATCAGAGCCGGGCCGCTTCAGCATTCCTCACCGCGTACACTGAAGAGAATCTGCTCAGGTGTGAGTACATCCACACTACGGGTGTTTATCATGCTATTAAAATATTACCATAACCAAGGCCATCCACCACAGGACATGTGGAATGCTTGCATTTATACAAAGCATTCGTACAAAGCGCAGAAATTCATGGAGCGTTTCATAAGGGAGGGAGGGAGGGAGGGAGGGAGGGAGGGAGCAGTGGTGCCTCACCGGTTAAGGGTTACTAATCAGAAGCCCCAGCACCGCCAAGCTGCCAATTTTGGACCCTCTTAACCCTTTCTGCTCCAGGGGGCGCTGTATCATGGCTGACCCTGCGCTCTGACCCCAACTTCCTGGCATGCTGGGAAATCCGAAGAAAAGAATTCCACTCTGCTGTAATGTATACGTGACAAATAAAGGCTTCTTCTTCGGATACTCGATATCGTTATGATTCACACGAGTTGTGTTCTTCCCTTTAAGCGTTTTCCATTGTCAAATCATGCTCTTGGGGTGTAACGTCATGCCACTGTCTGTGTCTGAATCTGTCCAGTGCTCCAAATATCTGGCTGCTCTGAACCAGAAAAAAGCTTACTTCTGTTTTACAATCTTTTCGCGTTGAATAGAATATCTGTCACTACAAGCGGTATTACCGACAACAACGTGAGTGAAGAGTGGAATCTGTGACACGTTTACATGGATTTCATGAGTTTCCTAGTATTTAGTCCGTCCTAATTTTGCTTTAATGACGGTGTGCGTCGGAGCTGGAACCTCGCGGTCCATTTTTAGATCAAATCCAACCGGCATGTCGTCTGATCACATGCTTCAACAGAAGAGATCAGACACCAAAGCAGTCCGCACGGTCAATATCACGCATCACAATTTGCTTACATTTAAATCGGGACCCGGGTATAGTGCAGAATCTCGAATAGTGAATATTCAATATATCGAAGCGGGACGTTCTCTGTTTGAAATATTTCTACAATTTTGAAATGATAGAAAAAAAGAAATATAAAATCAAGTGAAGTCAGTTCCTCAACCTCAGCTACATCGCTCCAGTTCATAACCGGTCCACAGACGGTTGCGGAACACACCCGGTAATTATTTTCTTTGCCCTTTCCTGTGATATTTCTCAAAACCTAAACAGACTAATATACACCACTGTGACCCTGACCAGGCGGTTACTAAGGATGAAGGAACGAATTCTGTAGATCTTCATATCGAGCCTCATGCTCGCGCAGCGTTTCGCCGCATCCCGCCGGATCCCGGTCCTAGTGCACACCTTTCACGAGCTTTAAAAAAAAAAAAAACACGAAAACCTATAGTCTCATTTAATATTTGTATTCACACCCGTTTTGAACACATCATCGGTTCATTCCGCATGTTCTGCGCGACACGTTTTATCGCGTTCCATGCTAGAACACAACCCCGATTCAACATGGGTCCTCGTGCCACCTATAGGGAGTGCGAAATTCCACGTTCCTAGGTAGCAAATCAAGCGCAGGATCGGATAAATGACATAACGTGGCGGATTTGTAGTGAATATGTGTGGAATGTGCCAACCTTAGAGCAGTAGAAGGTCCCAAGGATCCAGCAGTGGCAGCGTGGTGGAGCTGAGCTCATGACCTTCTAATCAGAAGTCCAACATCTTAACCACTGAGCTATAATAATAATAATAATAATAATAATACTACAACATGACAGAGTGTGCTGTTGTAGAAAAAACAAATCAACAACGAGGTGGCGTGACTTTTACCGACCGGAAGCTGCAGTTTATCTTTAAAATTACGAAAATACGGATTAACATCCATAATATTCATTAATATAATCATCAATAATATTCATTCTGTAGCAAAATGCACACTAGTGAAAGAAAAAGCGATGCTAATGTTAAAAAAAACAACAAAGCACTTGTGTACAGGATACGACCGGCATGAGGCTTCACATTAGCCACAGAGATTCTCGTGCGATCAGGTGAATATTCAACCAATCGTCGCTCGCTCATTTATTTACCACGTCGCAGTCATTTGTTCCCAGAATGTGAGGGACGGTGTACTTTCACCCATGATGATAACGATGATGACGTCGAGGACGATGACGATGGGAGCAGTTGATATCGACTTCCCGCATGATGTGACACATTTCTTTTGTGAATCATCGGGCTCATCGCCCTCAAACTCATTCGGCTTCGTCGAGGTAGTTTCAGCTTTTCGCGTGTGACTCATCTCTGTAGAGGCCCGGCGTTCGGCAGCCGAACTTACTGTAGACGCAGCGACTTCGCAGTAAAAGTTTGGCTTTCTCAACAACGTAGAGTTTGCAACGGTTCCAGTGAAACGTGCGATAAAAAGGGGAAAAACTTTTCAGGCCTACTAAAAAACCTATAACACGGTAGAGATGTTTATGGGACGTGACGACACGGTCGAGTTTCGTTAGGATGTTTTGTGACTTTAAATAAAGGAAAACAATGACGATCAAACCCTTAGCTTGCGACAAAGGATGAGAACAAGACAGTCGGTTATACGTGTAGCTGCGTGCGTGGGAATAAAACGATGTGGTGTGCTGTTATAGGAAAATCATCAACGATTTGGTTAGTGTGAGGCGATTTGTACAGTGTCGCGGCCCGTCTATGAAAGCGGTTAGTTCTCTGTTTACATGGCACTTCCATGGAAAGTATAACAGTATTAGTTATTTCTCCATCGGGGGGGGGGGGGGGGGGGATTAAAGTATTATCTTATCTTATCTCATTATTCTTTGAGAAGACATGATTAACGTCAATACCAAAAATTCCAAACATGCGCTCTGACAGCTGCGGAAACGGTCCCGTCTCAGCGCGCAGTACGTGAGCTCTCATTTAAACCTGTGATAATGTAGAGGCCTGATGGAGAAAAATACAATTTAGAAGGACGTAAAAGTAAACGAGACCGTCGGTGCGTCTGGTGAAGTGTGCGCGGCTTGTGGAGGATGCTAATGTGGCATTAGTCTAATATGAAAGCAGAGCATGTCGCGTGTAAATCGAACTTCAATAGATTTGATGTTAAATATAGAAATGGCGTAACGGGGTATGGGATAAACGTTTTTCTCACTGGATGGTGCGACGCAAGCGACGAAACGACGAGCCGCACAAGCAACTTGTGAATGTTGGGTTGATTAAAGTATCTGTGGTCATTTACTATGTGTATATATATATATATAAAAAAAAACCCTAATTTCATGGTTGTAACGCCACCGTTTTTCGATATCAGGAGCGTGTAGGACGTGCTTTTCTCCTTAAGGTACTGTACGTCCGCAGAGAAAAGCGGTTCGTTGTCGAAAGCCGAACGCTAGTCGCGCCGCTCACGGATAAACGTTACTATGGCAACCGGTAGTAGGAACGCTGGCGACTTGCGGCGATAAGAAATCTCTGTACGCGTGAACGTACGCGTTGCGTTAGTTTCGATTTTCCGTTTGCTCGGAGGAGGAATATTTCCCTGTAGTCCCTAACTCTTGGGAGTCTGGCTATAGATAAACAGTTAAAGGATTTCACTTTTAAAAAAATCCATTTTAGGAAAAAAAAACCCCCCTTATTTCTTAATTAAATGATTGAGCTAACAGAATGTATTTAATGGCAATTCCTGTGTTTCACTTGAGTGGAGTAATTTTGACCCGGTCCCTAACTAGTAGGTCCTTTTAAAGTTCCCGCTGCGGTGTGTGTGTGCGTGAGAGAGAGAGAGAGAGAGAGAGAGTTAGTTCACTCATTGCACCTCGCGCTCCGGACAAAAAGAATTAATCCAAAACGAAAAATTATCATTATTTTTTTTTAATATAATTTGTTTGCTCCTCACACCGGTGTAATCCCGGGGCGTGTGCGCGCGCGCGCGTGTGTGTGGTTTTTTCCCCCCACATACAGAAAGATGTGACTTTGAGCTCAATCGTTTTGTGTGTGTGTGTGTGTGTGTGCGCGCGCGCGTGCGTGCGCGTTGAGAGGCGGGCCGTGCACGCGCCACATCTCGTTCACTAATGGAAGTTATTGTTGTTGCGAGTTGTTTCTAACTATGAGGTGCACGAGAAGCGGCGTTCTCTCCTGGGCTTCCTTATTCTTCAGCACGGACCACTGATTTTTTTTATTTTATTTTATTTTATTTTATTTATTTATTATTATTATTATCTTTTTGTGCGTGAGTGTGCGCGTGTGGAGGATTTTATTATTATTATTATTTTTTTTAAAACACCAAGAAATACCAAATCGCACGAGGAAGTAGGAGCTGAAACGGGGGAGAAAGCAGCGCGAGCGCGAGGGCGAGCGCGAGGCAGAACTGCACCACCGGGGGATTTAAATCGCCTGTGTTTTTTTTTTTTTCTTCTTTTTCTTCTTGTTGTTGCGAAGGAGGAAAAAAAGGAGGCACGCGGAGGGGAGAAAAAGGAGAAATTCATGTTGCTGTTTTATCTTTAGCGACATTTCTTTCTCTTTTTGGGGAGGAGGGGGTACTGGATCACAGGATGAGCAAGGACAGACCGAAGAGGAACATCATCCACAAGAGAAGAGATGTAAGTGCGGCTCGTGCGCTTTGTAGCTTCCTTCCTTCCTTCCTTTCTTTTCTTTCTTTCCTTCCTTGCTTTCGATGAAGAAACTTGTTTTTGTGTGCACGTCGTTACAGTGTAATGCAGGACGGAAATGCTTTGCTTTGCTTTGGTTTGGTTTGCTTTGGTGGTCCGGGGAAAGGAGGAGGAGGAGGAGGAGGGGGGGAAAGAAAAACTTGGACTTCTAGATTAGATCCAATCCAAGCTGGGTTTTTATTAGATGCACGCGGTGAATTGTGTCGGAGAATTTGTGGTTTTGTGGCACTTTGTGTTGCAGATCGGAACCCCAGTGTTGTACTGTTGAGACCCGATTGTTCTCAGCTCGGCTTTGTTCGCGCGAGAGAGCACGAGCAGCCATACCGGGGCTGTGTGTGTGTGTGTGTGTGTGTGTGTTTATGTTTATTCCGGGTTGTGTTTCCCTAAACCGTGCACACGCGGAACAAATCGTGCAGCTTTTATGCACAAAAGCAGTGTATGCACTGGGCATTTGTATCCACTCTCTCTCTCTCTCTCTCTCTCTCTGTGTGTGTGTGTGTGTGTGTGTGTGTGTGTGTGTGTGTGTGTGTGTGTGTTTCACCGGGCTTGTGTCGGCAAACCCGTGATGCGTGGCACCAGGGCACCAGGCAGGGGCTCGCGCGTTATACGCGTTATATCTAAGCGCGTGCTTATTTTTGTAGCTTTAAATGTGGAACATGCATATACATATCTATAATGGCGCGCGTGTGTGTGTGTGTGTGTGTGTGTGTGTGTGTGAAGTTCCTCGTGTGGATGAATGTTGCAGATCCGAGTTCTCGGTACAGTTTTCTTTCTCGAGCTCGTGCGAACTCGTACAAGGAGGGAAAAAGGTGCCTGGAGGGTTGTCTCTGCAGTGCTGCTGGTTCCAGGTCTGTGTGAGCGCTGTGAACACCCCCTCACTGGAACACACCAAATCAGGACTGAACTGAACTTTATTTCCAATAATGAGGCAGAGATCCTTGTTTTGTTTGTTTTTGTCTAAGAAACCTTTCCAGCCAGGTTCTCTGGAGGCCTGTTCATGCTTTCCACTGGTGGTAGTTTTGGGGGAAAGAACCCTTTAAAGGTCTTCCATGGCACGTACAGGAACCTTTTATTGTTTTGGGTGTGAGATGAAGTATCGGTTTCGGGAGTCGGTGCTTTGCAGAGATTGCAGCGATGATGTTTACGTCTCATCACTAATATCTGGATCCTTCTTCTTCTTCTTCTTTTTTTTTTTTCCCCCGCTCCTGAATCATGATCGAGCCGCTCAGGATTCTCCCAGGGATTGCTGGGAATTTGGGAATCCCGTCACGGGGCTTGACTTCATGCTGTAAACGTTCCTCCATGTCCATATGGTCGCGTAGCTACTTTAACCGGGAGTGTTTTGGTGGAACGGTGTCGTTTCATCACCTTCCTCGTCGCGTCTCGTTCTCGGAGACCAGCAACAGGTTCGTTAGTGAGGCCCGGAGCACGTCCCGGTTACACGCCCTGCCACGCCGACGTCCGAAGAGAACCGAAGTTCTCCATGCTCCTCGCACTTTATTATATAAAGAACGGGCTTTGACGCCGCTTGGTCGCATTTCGTGAGCCAGTCCCCACACACACACACACACACACGTCACACTATGAACACACCTGAGCCAGGTAATCAGGGCTCCCGGATGGCTCAGGTGCGTCCAAAACGTTAACTCCAGGCAAAATCTGGCTTGAATCCCCGAGGCCTGGATGGAGAACATCTGTTTCGAAGCAACAAGATGGTGACCCTGCAGCTTGAGCCATGGGGGAGCGGGGGAGGTGGGCGGGGGCGGGGGCGATCACCGAGAGATTTCCGAGGGTGTGAAACGTCCCCGCGTCGCAAAATGGCCACAGCTTATAATATTCTCTCCCTGTCGTATTCCTTTTAACCCGGTAAATAAAGCGTCACGTTTCGGATCCGTTCCTCCGTTCATTTTCACACGCGTGTGTGTGTTTTATTTATTTATTTATTTATTTTTGCTTTGAGGCGGGGAACTCGCAAACAACCCAAAAAACCCCCACCGACATGGTTATAATTAACGGAGCTCGTTTTATTTATTGGTTTTCGAACCATCCCGGCGTCCTCTCTAACCCGCGAGTTTCTCGTCGTCACGTCACGAAACGCCGACACGGAAATATAACGCCCCGTCGTTTCTCACCTCTTCACCTAGACTCCTCGAAGCAGGGGAGCAAGCGCGTCACGTGTCGAGCAGAAACGATACCGGATGCGCTTCGTTTTGTTTTTTTTTTTTTTTAAATTGTCATTTTTTTTGATCGAAATATCGGCCCAGATTTCGTCATGTTTGAGCGCGCGTGACTACACGTCGGCCTGTCACGATAACGGCTTCAGCTGGACGATATATCGTCCCGGAAATAATCGCGATAAACGATATCGTCGTCATTTTAAGACCGTTCCGTGCTAACCGGATCCCGTGACCTTGCAAGTGCACCCTTTCAAAGAGCAGCGGACTAACGTCAGTTAACGTTCGGTCTTATGCGGACGATCACGAAAACGAGAGCGGCGGAAAGGCTCGAGGTCACGTCCGTATGACGTGCGCTGACGTAGTTGTCGTGACGGGTCTGGCTGGAGGTGCACCGTTAGGGCGTTTTTTTGTTTTGTTTTGTTTGTTTTTTTCACGGCGTGTCGCGTAAAAACGTCTGAAACGATCGCTCGGACCGGACGCCGTGTTTTACGGCGTGTTTTAGTGACGGAGCCATCGACCGGATCGTGACCCCGCGTCATCGCTCGTTCCGGGTAAAAGCTAGGTGTAAATCTTTTAAAAACGATCCATACGGACGCGTACGAGTCGAATAGTGGATGGTTAGCGCTAATGCTAATCGGCGACGATATCCGCCGGGTTGTCACAGATGGAGACGTGCCGCGATGCGGCCTCGTCCTCGACCGCAGAGGCGCTCCCCGCGTAGGCGGCCTTGCCGTGTCGGGGGTTTCTGATATTTGAAGGTGGTGATGTCGTGTAGCGGTGCTGCTGTCGGTGTGGAGGACATGGCTGAGGCAGCTGGAGGTGTGTGAGATCTGCTGAGGCGGCAGGAGGAGGAGGAGGAGGAGGAGGAGGAGGAGGAGTCCCACGGGCCCCGCGCTCGCCACACAATTCCTCGCCCTCCTAATTTAACCTCCCCTTAATTAGCGTACGACAATTATACACGCTCGGCTTCACCGTATCCCGTGGAACACGGGTGCGAGGGTGTCGTCCCTCCTCCACCGCTGATGCGGCGCGTTATTAAAATTCATGTGTGGGGAAAAGCAGCAGAGAGCAGAGCCTGATAATAGATGATAATAAAAGCAAACGCAATTAGGCGGCCTGGATTGATGGACACGAGCGCTGAAAGGAGAAGTGCAGGGAAGTGCTGCGCTTCTGCTTCCTTCAGCTCTCGCAAGGCCTGCTGTAATGGCCGACACACACGCGCACGCACACACACACACACGCGCGCACAGAGAGAGAGAGCGAGAGAGAGAGAGAGTCCTGAGAGAGGCAGAGACAGAGACATGGAGGAGAGACAGAGAGAGGAGTTAGTGCTCAGTTAATGAGTTTGTGTTCTTTCTCTCAGAGTGAACGTAGCACACGGTGCAGGCCTCTCTCTCTCTCTCTCTCTCTCTCTCTCTCTCTCTCTCTCTCTCTCTCTCTCTCTCTCTCTCTTTCTCATTCTCTCTCTCTCATTCTCTCTCTCATTCTCTCATTCTCTCTCATTCTCTCTCTCTCTCACTCTCATTCTCTCTCTCTCTCTCTCTCTCTCTCTCTCTCTCATTCTCTCTCTCTCTCTCTCTCTCTCATTCTCTCTCTCTCATTCTCTCTCTCATTCTCTCTCTCTCTCTCTCATTCTCTCTCTCTCTCTCTCTCTCTCTCTCTCTCATTCTCTCTCTCTCTCTCTCATTCTCTCTCTCTCTCTCTCTCTCTCTCATTCTCTCTCTCATTCTCTCTCTCTCTCTCTCTCTCTCTCTCTCTCTCTCTCTCTCTCTCTCTCTCATTCTCTCATTCTCTCTCTCTCTCTCATTCTCTCATTCTCTCTCTCTTTCTCTCTCTCTCTCTCTCATTCTCTCATTCTCTCTCTCTCTCTCTCTCTCTCTCATTCTCTCATTCTCTCTCTCTCTCTCTCTCTCTCTCTCTCATTCTCTCATTCTCTCTCTCTTTCTCTCTCTCTCTCTCTCATTCTCTCATTCTCTGTCTCTCTCTCTCTCTCTCATTCTCTCTCTCTCACTCTCACGCTGTCACTCTCTCTTTCAGTCTCACGCTCTCTCTCTTTCACTGTCTGTCTCATTCTCTCACGCTCTCACGCACGCTCTCATTCTCTCTCCTCTCTCTTTCTCTCATTCTCTTTCACTCTCTTTCACTCTGCATGTCTCTCTCTCTCCTTTGCTCTCTGATCTCTCTCGCTCTCTGTTTCTCTCAGTCTGTCTATTTTTTTTTCTCTGTTCATTTGTGTCTCTGTCCCACTTTCTCTGTATGCCGTCTCTCTCTCTCTCTCTCTCTCTCTCTCTCTCTCATTCTTTCTTTTGCTCTGTCTCTCCCTTTCTCTCTTTCTGTCTGTCTCTCTCATTCTTTAGCGCTGTGTCATTTTCTGTCTCTGTTTTTATCTTTCTCTCTGTTTATATCTCTTTCTGTGTGTGTGTGTGTGTGTGTGTGTGTGTGTGTGTGTGTGTGTGTGTGTGTGTGTGAGATGAAACGCACGTTGACAGCTCCTTTACATTTGCAAAGGGATTCAGAGCAGCTGTGCTCATCCCACTAACCCCCCCCCCACAGACACACACACACACACA
>NC_030427.2:27693710-27716210 GCF_001660625.3 Ictalurus punctatus
GAAAAGACCGCTGGAAAATATGAAGCCTGATGAGCAGAAACTAGCTAATGAGTGAGTTTAACAGTTTAGCTAGCTAGGATGTAGGTGTTTTTATTTTTGTTTTGATAATGTAATGGCAGTTGAGAGGATCCAGAGATGTCAGGAATGTCAGCATTTCTCTCAGATGTGTTGCAAAGGCAGTGGAGACATAGCTAGCTAGCTAGGTAGTTGTAGCTAGCTAGGACCTAGCTGTTCACTCTTATACAGATATAAAGGCATATATAAAGGCATATAAAGGCATATATAAAGGCATAAATACTGTGTAAACGAGCTAAAGGCATCAGGAATGTCAATATTTCTCTCAGATATGTTGGAAAGGTAGTGGAGACATAGCTAGCTAGCTAGCTAGCTAGCTAGGTAGTTGTAGCTAGCTAGCTAGGTAGTTGTATCTAGCTAGCTAGGTAGTTGTAGCTAGCTAGGACCTAGCTGTTCACTCTTATACAGACAATATAAGGGCATAAATACTGTGTAAACGAGCTAAAGGCATCAGGAATGTCAACATTTCTCTCCGATGTGTTGCAAAGGCAGTGGAGACATAGCTAGCTAGCTAGGTAGTTGTAGCTAGCTAGCTAGGTAGTTGTAGCTAGCTAGGACCTAGCTGTTCACTCTTGTACAGATATAAAGGCATATATAAAGGCATATAAAGGCATATATAAAGGCATAAATACTGTGTAAACGAGCTAAAAGCATCAGGAATGTCAATATTTCTCTCAGATATGTTGGAAAGGTAGTGGAGACATAGCTAGCTAGGTAGTTGTAGCTAGCTAGCTAGGTAGTTGTATCTAGCTAGCTAGGTAGTTGTAGCTAGCTAGGACCTAGCTGTTCACTCTTATACAGACAATATAAGGGCATAAATACTGTGTAAACGAGCTAAAGGCATCAGGAATGTCAACATTTCTCTCCGATGTGTTGCAAAGGCAGTGGAGACATAGCTAGCTAGCTAGGTAGTTGTAGCTAGCTAGCTAGGTAGTTGTAGCTAGCTAGGACCTAGCTGTTCACTCTTGTACAGATATAAAGGCATATATAAAGGCATATAAAGGCATATATAAAGGCATAAATACTGTGTAAACGAGCTAAAAGCATCAGGAATGTCAATATTTCTCTCAGATATGTTGGAAAGGTAGTGGAGACATAGCTAGCTAGGTAGTTGTAGCTAGCTAGCTAGGTAGTTGTATCTAGCTAGCTAGGTAGTTGTAGCTAGCTAGGACCTAGCTGTTCACTCTTATACAGACAATATAAGGGCATAAATACTGTGTAAACGAGCTAAAGGCATCAGGAATGTCAACATTTCTCTCCGATGTGTTGCAAAGGCAGTGGAGACATAGCTAGCTAGCTAGGTAGTTGTAGCTAGCTAGCTAGGTAGTTGTAGCTAGCTAGCTAGGTAGTTGTAGCTAGCTAGGACCTAGCTGTTCACTCTTATACAGACAATATAAGGGCATAAATACTGTGTAAACGAGCTAAAGGCATCAGGAATGTCAATATTTCTCTCAGATATGTTGGAAAGGTAGTGGAGACATAGCTAGCTAGCTAGCTAGGTAGTTGTAGCTAGCTAGCTAGGTAGTTGTATCTAGCTAGCTAGGTAGTTGTAGCTAGCTAGGACCTAGCTGTTCACTCTTATACAGACAATATAAGGGCATAAATACTGTGTAAACGAGCTAAAGGCATCAGGAATGTCAACATTTCTCTCCGATGTGTTGCAAAGGCAGTGGAGACATAGCTAGCTAGCTAGGTAGTTGTAGCTAGCTAGCTAGGTAGTTGTAGCTAGCTAGGACCTAGCTGTTCACTCTTATACAGACAATATAAGGGCATAAATACTGTGTAAACGAGCTAAAGGCATCAGGAATGTCAATATTTCTCTCAGATATGTTGGAAAGGTAGTGGAGACATAGCTAGCTAGCTAGCTAGGTAGTTGTAGCTAGCTAGCTAGGTAGTTGTATCTAGCTAGCTAGGTAGTTGTAGATAGCTAGGACCTAGCTGTTCACTCTTATACAGACAATATAAGGGCATAAATACTGTGTAAACGAGCTAAAGGCATCAGGAATGTCAACATTTCTCTCCGATGTGTTGCAAAGGCAGTGGAGACATAGCTAGCTAGCTAGGTAGTTGTAGCTAGCTAGCTAGGTAGTTGTAGCTAGCTAGCTAGGTAGTTGTAGCTAGCTAGCTAGGTAGTTGTAGCTAGCTAGCTAGGTAGTTGTAGCTAGCTAGGACTTAGCTGTTCACTCATATACAGACAATATAAAGGCATAAATACTGTGTAAACGAGCTAAAGGCATCAGGAATGTCAACATTTCTCTCAGATGTGTTGGTAAATTACTAATTAAAGACCCCAAACAAAAAGGCTAATGAGCCAGGCTAACAGTTTAACTAGCTAATACATAGACTTTTAAGTCTTATACAGACAACAATGAGGAGTAAATCCAGTGGAGAGGAGCCAAAGTCGTCAAGAAGATCGACATTTCTCTCAGACGTGTGGGTAAATCATTACCAAAATGTTTCATACGACTAAGATGAACTGCGGTTCCGATTAGCATTTACCGCTAGCCGAACCTCAGTGGAGTCTGCCGTGCTGAGAGATGTGTTGTATTCTTTCAACACAATTGACAAATACTGTTGAAATGTAATGAAATCAAAGCAGTTCCTGGTAGTGAGGGAAGGTTTTCAGACCTTACTGTAGACACACAGTTTGCGCATTTTAACACTAGACAGTGTGTTTTTCTAGCTTTTCATGCGCTTTTATCCTCCTCCACACATGTCCCTTTTCCTCAGTGTCATTACCGTGATCCAAAAGACTCCAGCAGCTCGGTAATATTAGTTACTTCAGCTGTGTTGATTTTTTTTTGTTGTGTTTTTTTTTTTCCTTCTTCACTTGGCACCTTTTGAAGGAGACGTCTGAATTTTACCTAATGTGCTGTTTTTTTTGGATGCCGGTACGCGGCAGTTCGCGTCTCACTTCTGTTGCCTTTCAAGGCCTCGTGTAACGAGTACCACTTGAGGTCTTCAGCTTCAGTCTAGCATTCCTCGAGCTTTCAGTGGCACAGGAAGTTATTTTAATTTAGAGTCGAGTCGTTTTCCCGAAACCAATTTCAGCCTCGTTTTTTGAAATCCTTATGCAAATATGGCAATGAAACAAGGCCGTTAATGTCAACCTGAGCGTGTTTTACTGACTCGTCTGCTCCCTCCTGCATGTGACTGATGGGTACGTGCAGCCTGGAGCCTTTTAGAGGTTTTCAGGGCTTTTAAGGCTTTTCGCAGTTTGACTTTCAGAGTCTGCCTGCTGCATATTTGTGGCCTCGTCACATTTGACAGTGTGAGTTGGAGGTAACTGCCTGCTGGTTTTAAGGCTCGCTAATACCGTAGGCCATGAAGAGAAGTGTAAAGGGTTCTTCCATCCATCTTGTTTCTTCTTCTGTCTTGTGTGTGTGTGTTAACCTGATAAAGGCCGTGTGGGTGTATACGAGTGTGAGCAGATGTGAGGGGTTTAACAGTCAGTTCAGCCATGCATGGCCGTGTAGACACATCCTGTAACACGAGAGCCCCAACACTTCAGTCGGGATAATTGATTATTGCCGAGTACTTCATTTAAGACGCAGTCGACTCCACCTGTCTTGGCGTGTGGAAACTACCGGACTTAACCAACGTGCACTTTACACTCAAATGAAAATGTAACGCAACCTGGAGAGTACCTAGGTCTAGTCTACGGATATTCAATGAAAGTTCCTGAAGGTCATACATTAAGGTTATAAGCAACTAACGTGACCGAATGAATGGGGGCGATCTTTTAAGTTTTTAACGCTTAACCATTCGGGATGAGGGTCATGGATACGAATGTTAAGTTTCATAGTGGCGCTTCATGTTCGTAGGGACAGATGAGCGGAGACGTGAAGGGGAGGTGATGAATAACCGCGTACTTCTCTGTCCAGATGTCTTTCAACATTGGGTTTTTGTCGAAGAGGGTAAATTGAATAGAATATTTGAAATCTAATAAACTTTTCGTTCTGGATCAGCTACCTTCGGCTGAATAATTTGCATAAACGCGTGTGATTGGCTGCAGTAGATCTACTACAGAAGCCACGGTTCATGTTTAAAAAACAAAACAAAACAAAAAAAACCAAACAAAGCTGAATTGAGTTTTTTTTCCTCTGCTCCAGAGTTTATCGAGTGCTGGACTCGATCCACTGAGATAATTTAGCAGGTCCGGATCTGGACCACATGTTGATGGCCTAAACTGATATTGCAATAATTGCCTGACCTCATGTCCTACTTGAGTGAAAGCATATTTCCTTTATTTCCACCATGTTCTTTAAACCCTCGTTTGCTCTATAAGACTACGGCCTGTCAAAATCTAAATCAATGGCTTTCAATGGGAGTGTTCACACCCACTCGTAAAAAACACAGGCTGCATTGCTTGGAGTCATCCTCGGTGACGGAATATAGCCTCCAGTTGATGAGAGCTCCACCCAGAGCTAGGGCATCCGGATGGATCAGGCAGGTCCGGAGAGCAGAAAGGGTCCGGTTCACTGGTATCTCGGTAAAATCATGTAGGGAGACGGCATTGTCTAGAAAAGGAGCCTCAGCATTCTGCTCTCTTCCAAACGGAAACCATGAGCAGTGACTATTTTTTATTTTGAAGTGTCCCCGATCAATATTATGCAATTATCTTGACCCTCGCATGAATAAATGACTTCCAAATGCACCCTTGCATGCTGACTGGAAAATTCTGATTCGATTTAAGACGTGAAAATCTGAACAGCGCCGACGTCTCGTCCAGCCTTTCACTTCTCGGGCGCGATCTGTATGGCCGTCACGAACGTCCCCCTGAACATGACGGATGGCGTGTTCTCCTCGTCTCGTCGCGTACAGAAACAGGAAACGGTGGTGTATTAGACGTGAGGGTGTCCATAAAGGAGAATAAAAAAGCGACAGTATGAATGGATGGAAGAGAAAGCGAACTCCTTTTGATTTATACGAATGTACACACTCTCCGGCCCCCATACGTCGTGCGCGTGATGGCGTGCCACAGAATGTAAGATGGCTGGCTGTTAACACCGCTCTCCGCTGAAGAGGGGCCTCTCTTTCTTTGTTGCCTCAGAAGTGAGGAAAGGAGGGAGGAGTGAGAGCCTGAAGCGGTACGAGCCGTATAGATTCGCGTCCTTTTGCTGAGCAGTGACATGTTTTTGGTTGCCACATGTCTTTTCAAAACGTGTAAAATGTAGTGAGTGGAAACTAGGTCAAAAGAGAAGTCTTGTCAACTCTCTCTTTATATATAAAGAGAGAAAGGGGGAGGGTGGGAGCATGCTTGCACTGTCTGGGCCTCTCTGCGTGTTTCCTTCCTGCAAGAGGTAGTGCGACCTCGAACCACCACTGCCCTGCCAGGCATGAGGCCCGGGTCTGTGTCTGCTTAACCACAAGCCTCTAGCTCAGATGGTTCTCCGTCTGCAATTTGGCGCTTTGTGAGTACAGGAAGAAGAGCAAGATTGAAAGGGTCGGTGTGTATCCAGCAGGGAAGAGTGTGAAGCCTAACACCAGTGGAAGGATGAATATGGCAGAGTGCGAAAGAGCCTGAAAAGCGTGGTGGCGAGAGGGAGAGTGGGTGGTGCCATGGGGCAGGCTGAGCCACTCTCTCCCCACCTGCCCCTTGTCTGAGGTCTCTGATTGGCTGCCAGAGCAGTGGAAAAAACGAAGCACTGTGTTATTGTTGGGTGGGCAGCTTGTACATGCCCGGTGCTCTCGCCTGCTTTTTCCTGCCTAGTCATAAAACCCAAAACCTGTTTTTTTTTTATTTTTATTTATTTATTTATTTATTTATTTTCTTCCCAAAATGGTGCCATAGCAAAAAATCGTGACTATAAGAAATGGTATCATTCCGGAAACAAGTACTGTGATCTTTTTTTGGCCTAATTATTTTATAATTGCAGTATATTAAAAGTACACGAATCCTCAATGCTCATGGATAATGATTGACTCGGATTCATTTTAACCAAAAAAAATATACATAAATATATGAATCCGAGTCAATCATTATCCATGAGCATTGAGGATTCGTGTATTTTAATATACTGCAATTATAAAATAACGATGATGAGTCTTTATTGGTCACGTATACGTTTTACAGCACAGTGAAATTCTTTTCTTCACATACCCCAGCATGTCAGGAAGTTGGGGTCAGAGCGCAGGGTCAGACATGATACAGCGCCCCCTGGAGCAGAGAGGGTTAAGGGCCCAACAGTGGCAGATTGGCAATGATGTGGCTTGAACCCCCGACCTCCTGATCAGTAACCCAGAGTCTTAACCGCCAAGCCACCACTGCCCCTGAAATGGTGTTTTGTCTGTAACGTGAATCCTAGATCCCAAAGTCATTTGATTGGAACAAATGATCTGACATCCGAATTACTCTGGGCTGTTATTATTTTTTTTATTTCTTTCATGTCAGGTTTTAATTGCAAGTTGGCTCCATTGCAACAATTTTTCTATTCTGGTTTACAATCTTTTTTATTTATTAAATTTTTATTAAAAAAAAAAAAAAAATTAAAAAAATGAATTATTTTTAAGCGAATTTGTTTATTTCACACCATCTGCCTAAAATTAAAAGTCCTCAAACGGATGTAAATGTTAATTTGCTTTCAGGAAAAGTGTTCTGTCGGTAGGGGTTTCTCCAAACCACGAACGATGTATGCATTAACTCATCAATCCGTCCTTGAGCGAGTCATCCTTGCTCAAAAGACTAACTGTGGTTGTCAGGAATTTCAGCGATTTGAAAATGAATCTTCTGGTCACCGGTGCAGAACCGCATCTGCCGCAACCCGTCATGCAGACACGCAGACGTGCTCGTGCTCAACCTGGTCGCCGTTAGTTGCGAAACAGATTTGTTATGGTTTGCGTCCCTTATCGAATCGTCTCTCGTTTTTTTTATTAGTCAGTGCTTTCATAGACGTTTTTAATTTGGCCCCAGTCTCCATCTCGTAGCCCGCCGTGAGAACCCGGCTCTTGAACGCACACGTGGTCGCGAAAGGTGTCGTGAACTCGCTCGAGAAACGAACCTGAAGAGCTGCTCTGAGAATTCTCAGCACTGCTGCCCCTGTGTTTTCCCCTCCCTCTGTTTTTTCTTTTCTGTTTACTGTCACTGCTTCCTCTAAGTGTGAGTGGTGAGTCACTTTCTTGTTCGGGCCACAAGTTTCATCTGCTTTCTCTGTTAAGACTGGAGCTCTAGACACTCCGGTAAAACCTTTTATATAAAAAAAACAAAAAAAAAAACTGCTAACTGCTTTCATTAGCCGGTGGAAGCTGTAGAGGAAAAACATCTGTCAGTGTTGTGTTTTCTATCCATCATGACTAGCAAGTTGTTGTTGCAGTGCCTGTCGCAAACCTGACCCATACCATGTGTTGGGCTTTTTTTTTTGTGCTTTTGTTTTTAGATAAATCTTGGAAGCCACTTATTTTTGTTTTGTAGAAACCT
Source organism: Ictalurus punctatus (assembly GCF_001660625.3). Classification (NCBI taxonomy): domain Eukaryota; kingdom Metazoa; phylum Chordata; class Actinopteri; order Siluriformes; family Ictaluridae; genus Ictalurus; species Ictalurus punctatus. Next base: position 27,701,203 of record NC_030427.2, read on the forward strand.
GTTGTTTTTTTTTTTTTTCCCAGGTGAGGAATAACTGGGTCTGTTTTCAACCCTGTCGACTGCAACCCGGGCCTTTAAACCATTTCCCCAGCTAATAGAAAGCCAAAAAAAAAAACGTGGGGTGGATTTGAGAAGTCATACTAATCGCGCAGTCGTCATTTTTTTTTTTTTCATTTCCGATCAGGTTCATGCCTTTTTGGTGAATTGGGGAGTTGCATCGAGGCAGTCATATTTCAGTGCATCTGGGGGAAATGGGGTTTCCCTCTGTACAGCCGATTATCATCTGACTTTTTGACAGGAATGTAACCCATCTGAGAGCGGTTTCATTTTGACTCGTCGTAAATACCGGCGAGTCGAGCGATGGGTGAAAAATGAAAGGAAACCGGAGCTCTGTTTATGATCTGCGTCCTTGGCGTAGCACGAGAGCACCGTGACGTTTTTCTTCTTCGGGTTTAGGTTCCGAGTGTGTTATTCGGTGCTGCAAGACATTGAGAGCAGTGCTGGAGTGGAAATGAGGGGTTTCTTACTTCCTTTCCTTGTTCTGTAGCTCTTCTGTCACTTAAAAGTATGTTGGGTTCAGTGCGTAATGGTGTCTGTTGGCAGTAATGGGAAGAGACGAAGATAAGAAAGTGTGGGCGTTGGTTGACTGTGTTTCTGTGTCGCAATTTAACCAAGCTTCTCATGGAACTGTTCTTGCCTTTCTGATGGTTGTGGTGAGGCTTTGAGTGACTTGACTTGAGCACACGGTTGCACTTGTTTGGGTGGAAATGAGTGGGAGTCAGCTTGTCAATGTAACTGAATTGCAGAATCTAATCAGCATGACTTCCTGCTTTAGAGTCAGACTTCATAGAGACCGCCAACAGTGGAATATCCTCCCGGCTCTCCAATCTACGCAAAACAGTTTCCAGCCAAACTGGAAGTGCTTTACATGATTCAGAATGAGCTCTTGAAATAGATATGGTTATTTTTGGGCTTGCTTGATCTTTTGCCTCAGTACTGGAATCTACTGCAGTTGGATTAAGCATGGTTCTGGGTCTTGTTGATGGCCCTTGTTTGTTTTTATAACAAACTTTTTATTTTTTTTTTATATATATATATAAAGTGTTTTGCCAAAAAGCCTAGCCAACATGATGATATCAGCCTCCATCCTGTCCAGGGACTCTGCAGGATGTTGATCGTCTTCCCCCATTGCCCGAGTCTATTTTTCCCACAATCCCCCAGTTCTGCATTCAGCTCCCTCCCACTTGGTGGGTCCAGAGGTTCAGTCAGCGGTGACTCTGCCACCCCTCCCACAGGCCTTTTTTCAGTCTCCTTGTCCCTGCATAATGGGAGGGATTGAGCTCGGATCTCGGGTCACGTGTGTGTAACTGGCTCGGACAATGGTGACACTGTAGCTCTGCTTCCCAGCAGAGGCGCCTATAGTTCCTCCTGCCGGATCGGAGAAGAGATTTGGGGTGGGAAGGCCGGTTGATCCGTATCCAGTTTCTCCCCTGGCTCAATGGCACTCTGTGTGTGGTGAGAAAGCCTGGCCGGCTGGATCTTTCGCTCGGGTTTCGGCTCGCGAAGGTGACGACGGACCCGTCTTTATCCCTCTGCTGGTCCAAGTCTCTAGCTTTCCATCACGTTTTGGAAAGTGTCGCGGTGCTGCATTGTGAATTCTTGCCCGGGATTGGGGGATGTACATGGTTGTGTTTTTTGTCCTTCTTCAAATCTCTAGTCTTCACCACACTTTGGCTGGCTTGTATGAGCAGTCTGCAGCGATGGGGGGGCTCGGGAAGCCGTCTGGGGAGAAACGGAGAATGTTTTTGGATATAGTCAATCCCAGCAGAATGGAGCCAGCCCAGATTATAAACACTCCCTTTGAGAGCTGTGTTTGGAGGCGCACCACGCGACTAGTAGCACGTCTTGACGTCCTAAATCACAGGCAGAGATCAATGGATGCTCTCCAAAGAACGGATGTTTGGGTCAGGCTTCTGCTGGGCGCAGACAGTGGTGGTTAACCTGTCTGTAATCCCTCTGACCCCCTGCCAGGCAGGAAGGACATTGCCCCCTCCATCTTTCTCTATCCCCCTACTTTCCTCTGGGCTTGTTTTATCCACCTACTAAATCCGTCTAGGAAGGCCAGGGATGGGTTGAGGGGGGGGGATGGTAGTTTTCAGGGTGTATTACACTCTCAATAAAGGTAATTAATGGACCAAAAGGGCAAACTCTGTGTTGTAAAGAGCTGTTTGAATATATGAGAACGTATGACCATATTATACGACATAAGCAATAATACGATGCCTGAGTCATATAGGTCAGCGGCGTACAGCCGGAGACCGCATGAGGACATCGTACACGGGTGGTCTGAATAGGCGTCTGCGAGCGTAGTTCCGTGTAGTGTGAAAACGTCGAGGTGTCTACTTGGGTTGAAACGTGAAAACCCGAATCACAGAACAGTTCAGCTGTTCTCCAGTCGACGGTTGGCACTTTCCAGCCCAAGAAAATGAATGTTTATCTGAAGGGTGGGATGATCCAGCACTGTTACGTGGTACACTGGCGTGAGATGCAGCCGTTTGAAAAGATCTGCTTGGGTGACTTCACGTGTTGAGGAAGCACGCCCTCCCTGATTGGTAGATGTTGTGTGAGCGGAAAGGACTCTCTGGTAGGTGTGAATTGGCAGACGACCAAATCGGGGGGGGTGGATGTCTCTGTGGTATTTATACGATTTAGCCTTTTTTCATCTCATGGTATTTTTTGTTGTTCGCAGTAACACAGATTTGCCGAACTAAGTCAGCATCTAGACTCAGGAATTCCTGGTATGAACGTTGCCGACATAACGCTCCCAGTTTACTCACGGCCTTACGTACTTTTAAAATGTGGTTTTGCCTTTCCTCATATACTTGTCCTTGTTTTTGCATGTCAAGCAAAAACTGCTGAAAAAAAGTCTATTCCAGCCTTCAGTTCATTCCCCTGCTGTGAAATCCGGTTAGATAATTCAACTCGAGTGTAGATAAAATTGCAACCATTATCCAGCTGCTTGAGTGCTGCATCGCCCGCCGAATGCCAAACACCGACCTAGCATTGAGTGACAGTAACGTCACGTCTAAGTGGGAGAGAGAGAGAGAGAGATGTTCTTCGTACTGTGATCGATGAGACACCTTAAAGCTTCTGCATTTTCTGACTGCTCTAACAGACGGTACTTGTGCGAATGCATTTCGAGGTCTCCGAGTCCGACGGCGCCCTGTAAACAGATCCGGCATGGCTCTTTGAGATAAGGCTGATTGATGAGTGGAGTAGCAGCTCTCCGGAAGCAGGACTCTCCTTGCAGTGGGAGTGTCCCAATCAAGCAACACTTGAGCCCCGGGAAGAAATAAAGGGAGGAGGGTTGGGAAGGACGGAAAGGCTTTTGAGGCGATAAGGAAAAGTGTGATTAAGAGAGGTTAAAGCTGGGTGACGGTCTGAGCTCCACCTTCCTCTCCCATTGAATGAGGGGGCTGGAGGGTTGGACAGGAGCCCAGAGAACAGCTGCGTACTCCGTCTTTCTCCAAAAAAAAAAAAACAACCCAAAACGACATGTAGGACATTTTTATTCGAGTGTTGCAGCTATTATCTTTGGATGTTTTGAGATGATTGGGAGGAGAATCGAGGATACCTTTTGTAGCCGGCGGAGTGTCTTCAGTAATTGCAGTACAATTCCTAGGCCTGTCTGGGCTGGTTGTCGCCGATGCTGGTGATCAAATGTTCCGGGAGCCGAAGAACCCCAAAAAAAAAATAATAATGTAGCATACCCTTTGGTAAGCCTTGGGGAGGAATCAACCTCGTGCTTGTCAGCTCCCTGCGCAGTGTGTCATCATGAAGCCTGGAAGAAGAACTGCGGAAATCTGAGGAACGTCGGCAGGAGCCGGGTCCCGTCGAGCAATTCGGCCTTCCCCGAGTCGCTACGCAGATGTGCAACACAACTTTTGAAAAGCGAAAACAATGTTTACCTGACGGAAAAGTTGTGTAAACGTACCCGTGCTCTGCGTCTTTTCTTAAGCAAGTGTATCTGCTGACGGTTTGTCGTCTTTTCCCAACGTCTTTTCTGTTTTCTTCCAGCTCTGCCGCTCGATTCTTTTTCTTCTTTTCTTTTGTAACGTTTTCGGTGTGTGCGTTTCGTGGAACGATGAAACGTTTATGTAGAAAAACAGCCGAGGCCTGTGGCGCATTAAGCGTCTTTAGGGGACCTGCAGAAACGATACCGATGAATCCGAAAAATTGTCCGGCGAGCAAATTGGCGGCTTTTTTGACGTATCGGTGAGCGTGAGAAAGCGAAATGTGGAAATAAATCCAACTTTTGCAAGCACAAACATGCAGTTTTTATCGGATCCTTCTGTGTCCTTCGGGAACTCGACGCTTTCTTTACGTCCGCGACTTCGCGTTTCTTTTGGTCAGCCAGGCTGGATCCTTTTTTTCCCCACGTGAGAACAAAGGAGCTCGTAATGCACGATTCTCACGGCCTGTTTGACAAAGGCCATGACAAGAAGAGAAAAATTGCCCCCCCCCCCCAAAAAAAAACAAAACAAGTAAACACACGTACAACGCACAAGTAGTGCACCAAATCTAAACATCACAATGGCATCACGTACTCGCGACCAGAAGCCTCGCTAGCCGTAAACGGTATAAAATTGTCAACGCGGGTTACCGTAGAAACCGAGATGTTTTGCGCTACGATGTTCCCGAAGGCCACGTTTGAAGCATTCTGGATATTTTGTATCGATCCGCTCAGCCTACGTTTTAAAGGAACGAGTCGGACGTGCGCTCGATTTAACGGCCGTGAACGGGACGCGTTTCTAAACGCCGAGGCGAGAAAACGGAGAAAGTCAGTCAGTCAGTGTTTAGGCTCCCTAAGTGCATTGATCCTTCAAATCCAGACGGAGATTAAGCAGCTTTCAGCTTCACCAAACCTGTGATGATGGAAGCGTTTCAGCATACGTTTCTTCTCTTTTTCTTTTCGTTTTCCCGTCCCGAAATAATAACCCGTCCGTTATTTTCCGATCGCGGCGCCACGCGTTCGATTCCTCCGACGCTGCGGCGACTTGCCGACGCGATCCGTGTCGGACTATGTATAAAGCGAGTGACTCGAACGCTTGTCGAGCTGCGGTGAAACCACGACACGGGCGTAATCCCTGAAGGTCTTCCTGTGCTGAAACACACCTCTGACGCTGGAGACTCCTTCCTTAAATGCTAAAGAAATGGTTGCTTACAGGAATCGCCACCATATCGATTGTTTTTGTTTATTTATTTGAGAAAATGAACCCACACCCACCAAATCAGAATCAGCAATTCAGCATTCATGATGATGATGATGATGATTAAGCACTCATCATATTTCAGATATGCAGCAGTAACTCGGCGGTCAAGATTCGGTTCTAATGACACCAGTTCGTATCCCAACTCTTACTTTTCAGTTCCTCAGCTCGAATCCTACAGAAAAAGCGAAGGGAAATGAAACCCCTAATGAGAAACCGAGGCCTCTCGTGTGACTAGTGTAGCTAGTGCGAGTGCAAGCGTGAAATGAGTCGTGCTATTATGAACGTCGTCGGTATTATAACAATCCAATGAAATCAGGAGAGCAGATACGGGTGTGGGTAATTTCCTGGCTCCACCACCCGCCCATCATCATGCAGGTGAAAAGTGCTACGGGAAAGGAGCGTCTGAGTGCCGTTAAAAGCGTTTAGCCGACGGCTGATGTCTGAGCGTGCGCCGTATTAAGGCATGGAAGCTGTTTTTATAGTAACTTGAGTGGGGTATGTGTGTGTGTGTGTGTTAGCTGGGTGTGTAAAATGTTTCAGTAGCTATGAGTCACTAAAGAATTTAAAAAATGTTACAAGTCGGTGTTATCTGCTAAGTTCTAATATTAACTTTCTCACACACATACACGGTCACAACCACACCCCTGCTCTAACCCCAGCCCTCGGGTACTCCGTGCCCACACACGGATCGTTCGGCGGGTGTGATCCGCAGACCAGGGAGAATGTGTTAGTGTTTCTAATGCACTGGGTCGAGCGCGAGTCCTCTCAGAGGACGCCTCTGCCTCCATTAGCCGCTCGCCGGCTTTTAGGGAGCGAGGGAGCACTCGTCTGCGAGTGCCGAGTGCGTCTCGAGTGTGTGCGCTCGGGGAGCCGTGATGAGCGCGGTTATGGCTGCTCGGTGAAGGTCACACACAAGCGGAGACACTCGGAGGAAAATGAAGCCTCGGGTGAATTGAAGCGAGCAAGGGTTGTGTGTTCAGGTTCAGGGGGATGTTGTAAGGTTAAATGGTAAAATACTGATGTTCTGTATAGAGTGTGTGTGTGTGTGTGTGTGTGTGTGTGTGTGAGAGAGACTGAGAGAGAGACTTGAATCCTGTTTAATTATACTATGACCGTGAGAAACTGATCTGATATGGTGTGTGTGTGTGTGTGTGTGTGTGTGTGTGGCACCTGTCATCAGTTTAAAAAGCTTCCGATACAGGATGTGCTGGAGACCGGACAGGAAACTCAGTCACTAGTATAATTAAAGGGATAAACCAATCTAAAGCATGGGTTCTCCTCAGGTTTTCAAAGTAAAGGATGGAACACTTGCACGTGTGCTGTTCTAGGAAGATAATCAGTGCTGGGGTGACGTGACGGGACGGGACGTGACGAGGCCCGGAACAAAGCAGAGAGAGTTTTCCAGACACGTCGTACGTTTTAGATCCGTTTCTGGTTATATTTAATGTCGTGGAATGTCTGGCATTATAACCGCTATAAACAATCACTCCATCACCGTTAACCACCAGTTCATCCGTATTTCTGATCACGTGACCCGAGCGCGTCACGCTGTCACGCTTTCACACGGTGAACAGAGCTTTCTTTCTTCTTTCTTCTTTTTACTTCTCCTTCTTTCTTTTTTCTTCTTTCTTCTTTTTACTTCTCCTTCTTTCTTTTTTCTTCTCTTTCTTCTTTCTTTCTTCTTTTTCTTTTTTCTTCTCTTTCTTTCTTTCTTTCTTCTTCCTTTCTTTGTCTTTCTATCTGATGCGCTTTCAGATTTGTTAAATAAAAAAGCAGAGCATATAAATGTTTGGTGAATAAGGTGAGCTGTGTGGTTTGAATCGGACTGCGCACTCGGACAGCGGGAATGCAGGGTGACTGATGAGGGTGTTTTTAAGTGACCACATGGTTTATTATTGTAATATAACATACAACTGATTATAAGCGCTGGCAGTGTGTGTGTGTGTGTGTGTGTGTGTGTGTGTGTGTGATATTGAAACATAAAGTGAAGCCTTCCATGAAACCATTACAGTGGACAGGCAATTTAGTGCTCACTGGTTGTGTGTGTGTGTGTGTGTGTGTGTGTGTGTGTAATCAGATCTGCTACTGACCCTCTGCTTATTTATTTGTCTCTGGCGCTCTCGCTCTCTACTGAGGCACTGTGTGTTAAAGTGGCGGATCGAGCCGTTGTTGTTGAGTAACACTTGACCGAACGTGACTTTGCACCTTAATCAGACTCTCACTGCGGGGTGTGTGTGTGTGTGTGTGTGTGTGTGTGTGTGTGTGTGTGGGAACAGTTTGTAGCTGTGAAACAGTCGATGGTGGATTATCAGATGCTACCACCTGAGCTTTCAGGAAGGCTCTTTATTCCCACCCAGTTATTAGTGTGTGTGTGTGTGTGTGTGTGTGTGTGTGTGTGAGGGAGAACCTGTTGAGTTGTGGTTGGCTGGTTAATTAGTTAATTAGTTGGGTAATTAGGTACAGTGTGTTCACCCCCCCCCCCCCCCCAACCAACCAACCTGATAGGACCTTTTCCTATTGTGCCCCGTCTTTCCCAGCATGCCTTGCCTGTCACCATTTTCACCTGCTTTCCTCTCACCCCCCCCCCCCCCCCCCCCTTCCTGTTTAATGGACTATTGACTTAGTTCAAGGCCGTTTCATTCTCTCTCTCTCTCTCTGTCTGTCTGTGTGTGTGTCTCTCTCTCTGTCTGTCTCTCTCTCTCTCTCTCTCCCTCCCTCTGTTGCTCTCGCTGTGTCTGTCTCTCTTGGTGTTCCCATCCCCCCCTTCTCGCAGATCCTGACCCAGAGATAAGAGGTACTTTTAAAACATGTTTAATGGGAAGGTTATGGTTGAAATGACCAGAGTAAAGAGATGACTGGAGGCAGCACTCCCAGTCTAGGGGGGTCGTTTATTTGGCGCCAGGCCTGAATTCTGTCTCTGTCTCTCTCTCGTGTGTATTGCAGTTGTGATAAGCGCGCCCTTGCTTTACCCTTTATTGCCGTACTGTTCCCTGCACCGCTGGCGGATTTTAAACCGAGTGCTGTTTAAACGGTGTGTTTGGAGGCATGAGAGAAAGAAAGCGACGCATGATGGCGTATAATACAAGCGCACACGTCTGTAAAGCCTTTCGTCACCAGACACAGCAGCCTGCTTTCTCGTGTGTGTGTGTGTGTGTGTGTGTGTGTGTGTGTGTGTGCGTGCGCGCGCACTCCTGTGCACTGCAAACTCATTAGACCTTATCTCGTGGCTTGGCGGAATGAATGGGTGTTATTCTAAACCCACACACACACCCTCCTGTGCCACATCAGCAGAGCCGGGCACCGGACACCTTACTTTAATTGTGGACAGGAAAAGGAGTGATGCGTCCCTTGTGACTGCTGAAGCAGAGCATTGTGGGAAAGCGAAGGGGGACGGCAGTTTGTCGGATCGGGATGCGACGTACATGACCGCGCAGATGCCGTGCACAGCGCCGTTCCTGTTACAGTGCTGACCTCGGATGTGCCCGGAGTCTGAGAAAGCGTCCCGTTCGGACGTCCTCTAAAATTCCCTAAATCCGAACACGCAGCAAAGAAGGACGTTGAGTAATTCTGTTCAGAATCTCTACGGATCGGGGAACAAATCCGTACGTTTAGCGTTTTAATTCGATACCGCGCTAAAATCGCAAAGTCTCGACGCGATCCGGAAACGAAACCTTCGCATCCACGCGTTCCCACCCGCAAATAAACACGCCCTCTTTCTCCCCGAGAGCGGCGGCTGTAAATCCGCCTAATGGAACTCGACGACCCCGAGCCGCCGCGTTCCCTTTCGCCGGGAAATTGAACGCGGCACTCGGATCGATTTCACATTTTCAGGCATCGTCGCCGTGTTTATTTTCTATCTATAGCCGCGGGCGAGGACTCGAGTCGCGCTGACTGTAAGGGGCGCGCTCTCGCACGCTAGGCGGATCCGCACGGACGCTCTGCTCGGTTTCCCTGAGGAACGACACGACGTTTCTCAATCACGTGACTACGATCCCAAACAATCTCATCCTGTCCTTTAAAAGATCCCGTTCTATTCGCGAGCGTTCTGGCCTGGACTTGCGCGTCTCCTGGAATTCTGTATACTTGATCCACTTCTCGCGTCGTTAAAATCGAGCATCTGCACGCGGCTCGACGCGCCGAACTGATACGCGGAGGTTATTGTGACGTTCCTGAGAAACTCATGAAGCGGTGCATGATTTTATGAAGAACGGTAAAATGTAGCGTTGATCGAATACGAGTGCGTAAATACGAGAGAATCGGTTTAAAAGCCATGCTGGGGGACGCTTACAGGGCGTCGCGCGATGGGACAGGAAACGGCCGTAAACGACAACGGAGACCCGTTATTAGAGCGCGGAGGGAGGGAATTTGCGGCATTGAAAATTGTACATAGCCGCGTGTGTACGTTCCTGAGTGGACTCGGGGAATACACTTTGACCTAGTTGGACTGTTTCGTTTTCGTGTCGTTTATGGGCCGAGGTTGTGTGTGTGTGTGTGTGTGTGTGTGTGTGTGTAAGAGAGAGTGAGAGGTTAATAACTTGTCATGGTCAAATAGTCCATTCAGAGACCGCACTCTGGACTATTACACTGTTTATTTATACACGTGATTATTCTTTTATCTTTATCAGGTATTAAAATCGTTATAGTTTATCACTATTTTGTATCTTATGTACTCTTTACTTTGTGTGTGTGTGTGTGTGTGTGTGTGTGTGTGTGTGTGTGTTAAATCCCTTTGGACCTTTGCACATTTGTGTCTCCTTGCTTATCTCAGTATCTTGTATAACTGATCGTCTGCGTATGCCGAGCGCTCGCGGTACTACTTGGATACACTAGCGTGTGTGTGTGTGTGTGTGTGTGTGTGTGTGTGTGTAAAAGTTCCTGAAAGTCTGTGGGATATTAACATTCAGTCATTGTGGTCAAACAGGTTTTCGGAAATGTTGCTTGGACAGGTGGGGCTACGGTACGTCTCAGGCGATAAACTACCGTGACCTTGAAGGCAAATACTATTTAAATCGGTCTCGTCAGTACGTACACGAGGGGTGTCGGTCTTGACCTCCGAGACCGTGCTGCTGACTCGGACGTCTGTGAGGTCAGAACTGCCCGAGACGCTGCGTTTCTGTGAAATATTTCACTTCACGTGTAATGAATCTAGACTATATGAAAGTTCCACTTGTTGAATGAACTTACGGGAACTTTTCCACGATATTCCTTCTATTGTATTTATTTATTTATTTATTTATTTATTTTTGAGACGCACCTGTGTGTGTGTATATATATGTGCGAGAGAGAAAATGCCTTAAAGGCCAGTACAATCACTTCAATGCTCTCCGGTCTCTCGTGTCCTCTTGTGATCAAGTGAACTTCCTGAGTTCATGGAACGCGAACGCGCAAGAATCCGGAAACATAGCCACCTAGCACGAGCTTGCTAATTATCACACCTTAGTAGTGCTGCATACAGACGGTGTAACTGTGTAGCGACGATTGAAGCGAGACAAATGCGTCATAAACGCGAACGGTTTTCTCCCATCATGAGTCTGAGCTACTAAAACTGCAGAGATTTAGCATTGGATGCTAACCAGACTTCCAAGTGGTGCTCGATCCCGACGTTCGCCGATGAAGAAAGGATGCGCGTGGCATGCTGTCATGGGAAGGTGCACACATCATGCGTTATAAGAACTGAGAAATACGCACACGCGGTATGATGCAATGATCTTGCTAATTGCTACAGCTTAGCGCTTCGATTAAGCACCTGGTCTCGTGTGCGTATAGACGGTTCGAAGGTGTAGTGACGAGACAAAAAGGTCCAGAATATCAACGTTTACCTCAGATATGTCGGCAGATCGTTTAAAAAAAAATAAAAAAATAAAAAAAAAATAAAAAATAAGCCTCCGAATGCTGAAATTCCAGCGACTTAGCATTGACTGCTAACCGAAGTTCCACGTGTGCTGCCGTATTGAGAAAAGGCAAAATGTCACGTTTTGTTTTGACTGAGAAGAAAACAAATGTAACGGCTCACTTGTACGGTAAGCACACGGATCTGTTCGAACACCTCTCGACGAGTCGTCCTTTCCCTCCTCCTTTTTTTTTTTTTTTTTTTTTTTTTAGTAATCTGAACCTTTGTACCCGTGCTATATTTTGATCAAAGTTGATGTGTTTTATTTCCATTCACATGCTGCCTTGAATGTTCTTCATATGAGGTCTTGGGAAAAGGTGAATGCTTCAGGGTGTGTGTGTGTGTGTGTACGGACTCTAACCGTCTCATATGGAGTTGCTGCCTTGTCTTTCATGTATTAGTGGGATTTTAGGATGGTTTGGATCACGGTGCTGTAGTGACTGTGGTGATCCAAATAAAAGAATGAAATCTGGTTGTGTGTTGGATCTTCTCAGGCCGGTCCTGCTGGAGCCGTACAGCTGCTCAAACACACACTGTGGAGCACTTTGAAGCTCTGGCTGGCCTTCAGGGCACAGGGTGTTTTTCTGGCCAGCGCGCTCTCTCTCTCTCTCTCTCTCGGTCTCTCGGTCTCTCTCTCCACTTCTGGCTTGTCCAGAAACTTGCACTCAGACAGCTGTGTGTCTCGCTGTGTGTTCTGGACGAGGCTGAACAGTATCGTGTTACGGTCCGGGTTATTTTTCCGGCTCGGCGGTGATGAGGGTTTGCCGAGCCGGTCGGGAGCTCGGCGTCCGTTCCGTCTCATTCCGGGATACGCTATCGCACACCATGTAGAACGGACTGTAAACGTGTATATATAACGTATCGCCACGCACGCTCTGTAAACTGAAATACCCTGGTACAAAAATGGTACAACATAACTAATTACGTGGCATCTGACGGCACCGGATCCCACAGGATGTCCGATGCGTGTGAATACGTGAATACGCAATCACAACTTTTTACACTTGCGTCTCGTCGGTGTTATATTACGGGCTCTGTCGTAACACGTGAAAATTTGGAGAAGTTCACAGGGAGTGATTACTTATGCAACGCACTGTAAGTAACTCGGGAGAATATTGAGTAACTCTTTACCGGTTATTTTATTATATTTCCCTTTTTTATTTATTTATTTATTTTTTAATTTAATTTTTTATCCGAACTCAAATCTGTGAAAGGAAGTCGAGGACTTGTGCTGGTTTCCAGACACTTTCCCCAGACTTGCAGCTGCTCCAGAGCTGATGCAGAGGATTATGGGATATAAAAGCACACCGAATAGGGAAATTTACTCCACTGCACTACTCCGACTTATGGTTTGGTACCATGTTGAAGGCTGTGATCTTTGTTTTTTTTCTTTCTTTCCTTTTTTTCTTCTTTTTTCTTGTCTTTTAGGTTGCGTCATCGTGTCGCGTCATGTTCGAGGATGGAAATAAGATACTTTGCGTTTTCTTTATCCGGCTTTGCTTAAAATTTCAGACAAGCATTCGTCGACATAGACGATTAGTTGAGCCACAGCACTGGTGTGTGTGTGTGTGTGTGTGTGTGGGGTAGTGGAAACACAGTTAAACCTCCCCCTTATGAAACACTACTTTGTTCACTACTACTCTCTCGTCTATGGCGGCCATGATTGGCACATTCACCAGCTACTGGCTCTGCTGCTTGTCTTTACATGACCTATGCTGCCTCTGCCAGCATGACACACACACACAGCGCAGCGAGATTTGCCTTGTAAATTATATCCAAAGTGTGTGTGTGTGTGTAGCCTGTGCTACTCCTGCACATTCACTTCTGCTCTAAATTTATAATTGGAGTGCTGGAGCGTGTGTACATTCGTGTGTGTGTGTGAGGGCGAGAGAGAGAGAGAGAGAGAGAGAGAGAGAGAGAGAGAGAGAGAGAGCTCAACAAACAGGGTACATTAAACAGACGTTGATTGATCCCTCATAAGATTGTTTATTTTGTGGCTGGCGGCGGTGATGGATGGTGTGTGTGACGGTGCGAGTAAGACGTTCTGGTGTTTATTGCTTCTGCCTGAGGACATGAGAAGGCATGGCTTATACATACCTTTATTTACACAACGCACCCACAACATTTAAAAATATAGATCTCTTTATATGAAATACTGCCTTTTCTGGGACGTTTCTCGTGTGTGGGGGGAGTAGATTTGCTAATCCGGGACATCAGTGCGATCATATTTCAACAAACAAACAAAACAAAAAAAGCTGATGCGTCGAATATTGTGAACGGAACGGGGGTTTTCGGATGATTAACGCTCTTACGTTTTGCTTTACCGCTCTACGACTCTGATTAAACACGACGACGATAAAAAAAAAACAAAACGACGTAGACTTAAACGACATGAAACTTTTTAATAAGCTGTAGCTTCTCAGCTAAACATGGACGTCACGTTGTTTTATTTCTCTGAACTGAAACCTTTTTGCTGTTTCTTGGTTGTTGGAAAGCCTTTTTGAAAAAGTCTATTTCTTATACTCCGGAATTTACGGTAGCTCTTATTGTATGGAAAATACGGTAACGCGCTGTTTTTGTAATCCGTCCTTGAACGCTGAATGCTGAACGCGCGCATTCGGTGGCTCGGCATTGTGAGACGATAAGGCGAGGAGGTCGGAGGTCGTCCAGGCCGGAACGGCTGCCTTGGGCCCTTGAGGAAGGAGAGATAAAACAAAACAAAGAAAAAAAAAAAAAAGATCAACTGAAATGAGAGATGAGGTCTGTCACACACCCACTCACTCTCTTCCTGTCCGTGCGGAGACCTGAATTGGTTTTTTTTTTGGCCTTCGCTTTGTGAACATCTGCGCTGTGAGCTTTTGATTGATGTGTGTTTGTGTGAAGTTTTGCTAGCTTCCAAATGTCTTGGGCTTCTTGAAGTTCTAATCGACGCACACGTTACCTTTCATCTTACGGTTTGATTTGTTTCCGCTTAACCGGATTCGTTAACGTCGTGTTCCATCCTTCCAGCTTAGCTTCATGATTTGTGTGGAAAATTATTATTATTATTTTTTTTTTTACAAACACCTAGCGTATTTCAATTTGTGGTTTTTCTTTAGCAACAGTGAAGAATCTTGGCAGACTTTGTACCTCAAACTTGTGCATTTTCCCCGGCAAGCGTTCGTAGGAACGCGTGTAGAACCCGTGACGTCCGACGAACGATCGGCCTGAAGCGTGTGTCGGACCCGATCGTTTAGATTCGGCACGTTTCCGTGTTGTAGTCTGCGTGAAATGGTAAGGAGTGACCTCTTTTGGTTCTGAAGTGGTCCACTGGTGCTGAAAACGAGTCGTCTCCTGTCGCGAGTGTGGACCCGGGGGTCGGGACGCGTCGTGTCACGTGCTTGTAGAGTGCTGGCGGTAATTACACGGCGCTGTTGGGATCAAGGTGTGAGGGCTTGTTGGTGCCGCCGGTGTGTGTAGAGTTCAAGTGCACTGTGCAGTACTTGGCTCGGGCTCAAATCTCTTAAGAGCAGGAGAGCGGGAAGAGCCGTGTACGGGGATGAGATTCTCCGTCCCTGTAGTCGGGATTGAAACGCACGAGTACAACCGACAGGATCGAGGTTCCTGGTTCGAGGTTGTTTACTTCCCATGATTGGGGAAGGAGCTCATCAATCCAAGAGCGCTTCAGGGTAGAGCTGCTGCTGCTCCTTAGAAACGAGATGAGCTAGTCGATGTGGTTTAGGCAACTTACAGTGATGTCTCCGGGACAGCTGATAAAAGACCCTGGGGCATAACCAGGACCTGCTGGAGAGGTTCTACTTGGCTTGGGAACTCATAGTTCCTCATAGTTGGCATGGGAACGTCTA
>NC_030427.2:27721210-27723710 GCF_001660625.3 Ictalurus punctatus
TGTTCTCAGCATATCCTACCAGACACAGATTCAGACTCTTTATATCTATCTATCTATCTATCTATCATATATATATATATATATATATAGAGAGAGAGAGAGAGAGAGAGAGAGAGATTTTCATCCTGATAGCTTTTCTCCTCTGACCCATGCAGTTTTTTTTTTTTTTTTTTTTTTTTTTCTCCCCTAGCTTCCTCTTCCTCGGTCTCTCCCTAGTCTCTCTCGATGTTGCTTTTCTTTCATGATCCTCCCACACTCTCTCTCTCTCTCTCTCTCTCTCTCTCTCTCGTCTTCCTGTCTCTTGATTCCTAAATTAAGCCCTTGCTCAGCGTTTGTCAGGCCGCGTGGATTTCCCCAGCGCGTCGTGGGTGTGAGAGCTAGCGCGGCCGTGTGACTGTCAGGACGCGCCGGAGGAAGCGCGTGCAGCAGTCGCTGGTTCCTCCTTCAATTCTCACGATTTAGACCCAAGCTTGAGGTGGGGGAGGGGGATCCTAATTTCTATATCGGACGCTCGGGAACCGTGATCTTAACGTTATCCCCATTAACGTCATCACCGACTGCTTATAAAGGAATCGCCTGGGGGCGGGGCATTATAGGAAAATAACCGATGACAGGGTGCTGTGATTTTGTTTGTTTGTTTGTTTGTTTGTTTATGCCGACGCGGTTGTACATTTCGTCTGTTTACGGTTGCACTTAATGTTGTGGAGCATCTCCAGTACTAGTGTTACCCGGTGATAGCGCCTTTAAAGAGTGCGTTAATAGAAACCTGCGATTTGAATTCGAGCGAGCCAATCGGATTCGAGAATTCAGTAGCGCTGGGGTAGAACTGTGTGTCAGATGGTGGCGTAGACGGCTAGCTTTGACCGTCAGTGAGTTCCGCGTACAGTGTTAGTGGATGTTTCTAATAAAACGGCCGGCGAGTAGACGTTCAACACGTGCAGGACTTAAGAGACCAGAACTCGGGTTGTAAATCCGAGACCGCTCGGCTGATTTAAAGCCGCGTAGTTCGTCGTTTAAGTACGGCAACCTTATTGGCCTTAATCATACCGCTATTTAAAATGTTCAAATGCGGCTCCGCTGCGGTCCGGTCCGGTCGTTTAGTTTATCTCAGAACTGAAACGGATCGTTTTAATAACATTCGGACAGGTTTCACGTAGAGGAGCAGCGTATCGAACGGGAGGCGTCGCCGACGTCTTTAACGCGCAGACTGGAAAGCTGGCTGGTGGAATCCGCCTTCTCTGACGGTCCAAAGTCCGAGAGCGGAGAGAGGGGGAGGGGAAAAAAAGAAGAGGAAGAAACGGTTGACGTTTACGAGCGTGTTTCACCTTCAGCTGTAGACTGAGGAAAATCCGCTTTGACGTCAGCTCGTGGCTGTGTACACACCTTCTGGCGTTCGTCCTGTAGACAGGCCCTGGCACAGAGCTGAGGGAGAGGGAGGAGTGTGTGTGTGTGTGTGTGTGTGTGTGTGTGTGGTAGAAATGAAAGACGAATGTTATGTTGTATTTTTTGGTCCCTGATTGCTGGTGCTGGTTCAGGCGTATTCAGGCCCCAGAGCTGATGAATTCACACTGCTCTGCTCTCGGATCTTGAGTTGTTGTTGTTGTTGTTGTTGTTGTTGTTGTTGTTTGGAGGATACAGATTGTACTTGAGCTGCTGGCTAATTTGTTTGTTTGTTTTTTTTTTTTTCTTTCCACGTGTACCACAGATTTCTCGATTCTGATTGGTCAGAAGGTCTGGATTAACCGCCCCCCACTCCACCCCGGTTCATGTTAACGGGCTCGTTTTGAGCGTGCTATCGTTTCTATAGCAACGCCGCGACTTGTACGGCAAGCGGCGTGTAATAATCGCTGGATTAGACCTGATCGCTGATAAGGTGAAAAGATACGAAAATGACGTTTTTAAGGAGCCGCTCGGGTTCTGTGAGCGGATTTGTTTTGTTTTGCCTTCTCGAGAGAGCGAGAGCGCGCGCGCACGCACGCGAGCGAGCGCGCGAGCAGATGCCACTATAATGTGATAAGTGGTGACAGGAAGTAATTTGTGATCTATACAGATAAACGTAACCTGTGAACGGTTCGGAAACCAGCACGACGTCGTTCGTTAATAAGGAGATCGACGTCGGACGAATGAAAAGCTCACCCGATGCACGTCGTGGAAGGACTGCGTGCTGCCGGAGGCGTGCGTGATCTAGTCCTAAGAGGTGTTAAATTGTGATCCAGTCATGTGATGTTAATAAAAGAGTCTACTCCGTATAAAAGCTAATCGTGGAACAGACCTTTCTTCTCGCACTCTTCCCCTGACCTCTCTTCCTGCTGATGTAAACATGTTTCCATGCATCTTGCTCTGTGGAGGTGTGTGTGGGTGCATGTGCATGGTGTGTGTGTGTGTGTGTGTGGTTGGAGCACTTTGTGTAAACGTGGTGCTGGAGCTCGTGGGAGGCCTGCACCAGAGCACTCGGATGTGGCTAGGACACACACTTGTGCCAGCTGTGGAACCTTTTACT
>NC_030427.2:27731210-27741210 GCF_001660625.3 Ictalurus punctatus
ACGAGACGGAGAACAGGATGGTCAGACGGACAGACGATCAGAACATCCTGAATGTTCTGCCGTTAGAGCAGTGTCCTTGTTAGAAAGTCCTCCCTCCGTCTCTCTCGATCCTGCACCGTCTCTCTGTCTCGTGCTTTCTTTTCATCTCCCTCCCTTTTGTTCCTGTTGTGTCCTTTCAGGCGGCGTGCATTGTTTGAACAAATTCGAGCGTGTTCTGTGAAAGCCCTGAGTTGGCCGCGAGCCCGTGTTCCACGATGATCAATCCCAAGTGAGCGTCAACGCTGCTATATTTAGGCCGAGAGAATGTGTGTGTGCGTGTGTGTGTGTGTGTGTGTGTGTTCCTGCGTGCGTGTGCATCTCATAGGTGTTTATTGGTTCCATGCAAACCTTCATTTCGAAGTAATTGAAGTGGATAGGAGGGTTTAACACGTGTTGAGTTGGCTTTGTGTTTTGTGGAGGAAATGCCATTATTACACACATCACACACACACACACACACACACACACACACACACACACACACACACGCACTTCTGGATAATGTACATCTAGTTATACTTCATCGGGTCCTCCCGTGCCTGTGTGATACATCACATATGAACGACTCCAAGTGTGGGTGTAATAGTTGCTTTATAAACCGATCAGTTCCGTGTTCATTCGAATCACGTGCGATAACGTCAGGTGTGTACACGTGTGTAACTCAACATCTACGCTTTAGCCAGCCCCTCAAGGGTTTCGCCATTTCCGCGATCGCAGACGATAACGCAAAATCAAGGAATCGAGGAAAGACGCCGTGTCGGGAGGAGCGCGTGGTTTTCGTACGTCACGTGACGTCATCGCGACACGAAGGCCTCTTAGATTCACGCGCGCCGAACACGAGTACAGCTAAAAGGTCGCGTTTACCGACAAACACCGCACAAAGCTATCTTTTTGGCCGCGGCGATCACAAAAAAATGAAGCTCTGTGACGTCCTGCACGGACGGGTTTAGCTGTAGCGTTGGCCTGTTGCTATGGTGATAAGGGGAAAACTATTTATTTATTTATTTATTTATTATTATTTTTTTTTTTTGTTCAGGTAAATCAGCAATCAGACTAAAGATGAATAAAATTCACATAGCAGGAACATAAAAACCTTCTAATTGTGGTTCCTTTCAGTTCCTCTTAACTTTATGTCGAATTCACAAGTCTTGCGAGCCAATAGGAAACAAGTGGGCGGGGCTGTGGTCTCTTGCTAAAAGAATCGAGGCGCTGCTTATTATTAAAGTACTTTTGCCTCGCTGTTTTCTTACATTTGTGGGGAAAAATTTTCTTGTTCGCGAATGTTAGAACCAGTGTGTGTGTGTGTGTGTGTGTGTGTGTGTGTGTGTGTGTGTGTGTGCGCTGTGGCTTCTATCAAAACCTCCCCTTCGTTCCTTCTGTGTTACACGAGAACGGAGTTTTAGCATCCTGGAGGACCTCTTTTACGGAAGAGGCCGCGTTTGGATTTGCGAGTAGGATCTGCGGCTGAGCGCGAGAGAGAGGTCGCGAGGAGACATGATGTGATTGATAAGATATTCACCGGGTTTTTGCGGATAATAATGTTGTTGTTTGTTGTTCGGGCCGAGCTCGGTGATTTCTCACAGAGGAAATGAACACACTCGTACTCTCATCTTGGCAGCTTGCCAAAAAAGGAGAAAGCAAGACACTTGCACGCACTTTCCTGATCAGCTGCCAGAGTTCAGAGCAGATTGTGTGTGTGTGTGTGTGTGTGTGTGTGTGTGTGTGTGTGTGTGTGTGTGTGTGTGTGTGTGTGTGTGGTTTGCCCAGTGCCACACCATAGTGTGGTGAGAGGGGGGTAGAGGAAGTGTGAGGTAATTGCTCCATACCTGCCAGCCTGCTGCACTATGCTCTGGGGATCCTGTCACAGCGTCACGCTTTCAAGGGTTTTGACACACACACACACACACACACACACACACACAATTATAACTGTCCTCTCAAGGCTCGTGCCATTCAGCATTAGAGCAACGTGGTCCATTCCAAAACCTGCCAGATTGTATTGATGCATATGCCATTGTGTGTGTGTGTTTGTTTGTTTGCGTGTGTGTGTGTGTGTGTGTGTGTGTGTGTGCGCATGCCCATGGGGGTGTCTAATGAGAAGACCTGGTGGTTTTCACACTCCTTGCACCCAATCAGCTTCTGTCAGGTGCTCTGTGTGTGTGTGTGTACATGTCTGCTGGGATATGTAAAGCTCACCTGTCAGTGTCACCCCCCCAACACACACACACACACACACACACACACACACACACACACACACACCTTTTGTTTGCCCAGACCCCTCCTTCATAACCCCCTCCACATATATAACAGTGAAACATGTCTGATGGCTCATAGTTTATTCAGTGCTTTGGCACTGTTTGGAAATTTCTAGGCTGAGTCTGAGTTCTGAGGGGGGTGTGTGTGTGTGTGTGTGTGTGTGTGTGTGTGTGTGTGTTGGACTATATAACTTTTTTTTCTATTTTTGGGAAACCAGTCTTATGTTCTCAGCACTGAACGTTTATCTAGCGTTATTGGAAGGAGTCTCCAGTGTCAGCACTTTAGAACGGTCAGACGCAAGGCTCGATTTTTTTCAAACCTACCGCCGAAAGCCCTCTTCGGCTCACCTGTGTCGGACGCGAGTGCAGCCGAAAGCTCTCGTTTACCCACAAACAATTCCGTGCGGTTTGCGAGTTCGCCAGTGCGAGTAGTTTTACACACGCACACAAAAAAAAAAAAAGCACCAAAAAAAAAAAATCCACAAATTGCATCGCTAAATAAATAAAAATTACAGCAGAATTGAGCGATTGGCCGTCCCTCGCGGCTTTTACCGCGTTCTTTATTGTGCGGATCGCAGGTTTAAAAGTAATATCACGGTGGAATATTACGGGTTTTGTAGAAAACAAAACAAGACGCGGCGCGTCTTCGGGATATCGGTTTAGTCGGTCGAGTCGAGAACGTTAACGTCCGTCCTTTTCATCGTTCTCTTTGATGTTTTTTTTCCGACACTACAAACCTCGCCAGCGTTTTCTAAAAGACCTGGCAACTCTTTCGCGACGGGCCGAATATGAATCTCACTTACCATTTATTGCTCTTTTGAGTCCACACACACACACACACACGCTTAAATCTGTCTCAGATGTGTCTGCAAACTGCTGGCTCTTTTGCTCTCTGGACGATTTGAGTGTGTCAGAACGCTAACCGCTAATGAGGCTTGTTTAATCCTTGAGCTCATCAGTGCAGTGCCAGACCTGGCTGAAAGTGTGCGTGTGCGTGTGCGTGTGTCTCACACCTCTCTAATCTCCTTGAGCCCTGTCGAGTCTCCTGCTCTCTCCTTTCATTGCCAAACGTTCGTTTTCATGCTCGCTTTATGAGCCTGGCGCTTGCTAATAGATTCCTCGCACTGTTATCTCCACTGATAGCATGGCGGTAATTATTTTTACCCTGAGGTGAAAACCTTTTAGCTTGACTGAAGGGATTTATTATTATTATTATTATTATTATTATTATTATTATTTCTTTCTCACTACTGGAATCATTTAACTTGTGTCCCGAGCACTAGAAAGTCATTTTTACTTAGCATTCTGACTAGAATGGCAGCCATTTTGAGAGACACAAACACTGGCACACAAACTCCAGTCTGTCCTTATTCATGTTAGTCTGCATTGTTTTTTTGTTTGTTTGTTTTTTGTAACATTAAGCTCAAAGTTTTCTGTTTATCATCCTACTGCCTTCTGTCAGGATTTAGCAGAGTAAACAGAACCGCTAGTCATGCTCTGAGCTAGCGTCTGAATAGCTACAGCACAGCGTTCTTTTCCGTTTGTTTTTTTTTTTTTTTTTTCCTGTTCTAGAATATGTGTGTGTGTGTGTTATGTTTGATTTATTTATTTTCTTGCTCACATGCTCATATTTAATTGAATAAATAAATAAATAATTTTTTAAAAAAATAATAAATTAATTCATTTTAAAAAAACATGCCCGGCCCCTGGTACATCGCGCTCGGAAGCTAACAGACACGCTAAAGGATAGAATTTTAAAAAAAGACTCGTTTTGAAGAATGGCTATTCCACGCTGTCCTCTTTTATACCTCCAAGGTCGTCTTCATCGTCTTTTAAGATGTGTTTTCTCATGGGACCCCATTTCCAGGATCATGACGACCGTAGTTATTTTCTTTAACTGCAGCACTTATAGTTCCTCGTGTATTCTGTTATCGAATTCAGCCAAGAATTTATTTGGATCATCACGTACACCGTGTAAAGTAACTTCGGTAATCTCGAGAGCGCGGACAAAAAATAAATAAATCACACCGTGTAACACCAGCTTCAGTCTGACGGAGGCTTTAGGAGCACGTAGCTACGTCTTTCTGGTACAATCTGCTTTTTTAGATCGGTCCGACACACACTGATGCCTTTGTGTTGACATTTTTAGGTTGTTAACAGCTGTAGGTTAAAACCAGGCACTTCCTCTCGACACGTGTTTTTGTTTTGCCGTCGCTTTCTCACAAGCCGTGATGAAATCATGTTCGCTTTATTGGACATCTCGGTGCACGCCGCTTAATTAGCCTTGTGTTACGATGCTGGTGGAATCGCTACTTCTCGGAAGACCAAGTGAGCATAAAGCTCCTGTTCATAGGTCTCAACGCTTGGAAATGCATCAAAGACGTTATAAACGTCACCAGTTATCGGATCCCGTTCGTCATTGGTTTTATTTCAAGTCCAAAAAAAAAAAAAACCATACATGACTATCAGGAAGTCAGAAAATATGACTCCTCTGGCGTCTCATGACCTTTAGTTAGAACGAATATAAACATATGGCTTCAAATGGCTTTTGACGTGAAATTAGATTAGAGTTTCAGTGCTTGCCCGTCATATTAGCCTCAAAGTAATGGACACCTTCAAAACAAACCAACATCAGACCCCAATTAGGCTATATCTTGGCTGATTGGCTGTATTAGCTCAACAACCAAACTTGATATGAAATCCATCATGAGCTTTCTTTTGCTTTCACGCTATCCGTCGTTACCCAGATGAGGACGGGTTCCCTTCTGAGTCGGGTTCCTCTCAAGGTTTTTTCCTCGTATCATCTTATGGAGTTTTTCCCTCGCCATCGTCGTCGCCGCCACCGTCTCGCTCAACAGGGATAAATTCACACGCTTAAAATCCGTATCCCGTGTTTATATGTTTCTGTAAAGCTGCTCTGAGACAACGTCCATCGTTAAAAGCGCTACACGAATAAACAAAATAAAATTTTTGCTAAACTTTTACTAGCTGCGTCGTATCCGCTGGAAACCCGTTTAAAAAAAAGTACCCTGACTCGTCGCTTCCTCAGATCTCTGCGTTAGATCGAGTCAAGTGGCGTTCGATTAGCCCGTCTGTCGAACTGAATGACTCGAGTAATGGTAGCTGGATGCGACTTCATTTTACTCCATCTTTCGGCGGTGATCTGTGTGTAACAGGAGCGCCAATCCGATGTCGGTAAACGGACTCACCAGGTCGTGGCTTGCAGATTAAAGAGAGAGAAAAAAACCCGGTGTCGTTTCTCGTCTCGTAGCCGCTCCGTTAACGAAAGACACTTTGCACATGTAAACAAGTCGGGAGACATTTTGCCATGAACCGCGTGCCGTATCGGCTCCGCCTCCTCTCGTTGAGCGCGAGGACACGATCACGTGTTCACGTTCACGGCGTCTGTGGAAAACGCTTCATAGTGAGAATCTTTACGATCGCTGTTGTGGTGCTTGGAAAGGAAGTGTGTGTGTGTGTGTGCGCGTACAGATGGGAAGTTGGCATCAGGATTCTGTTCCCTTTTAGAAAATAATGTCATTTTTTATTTCTGTGATATTTTTTTTTTTTTTTTAAAAGAACAGAAAAAGGGATCATTATAATTCTATATGAAGTCTGCAGGGAAGCTGCCCGAAATGAAGCCATATTTGGTCATATTTGGTATTCGACGGATGATTGGTTCAGAATATGTATGAAATCTGTTTACGCTTCTGATTCCAATTCTCCTGGACTGTTAACCAATTTATGGTTGGTTTGTTTTTGTTTGTTTGCAGGACGACAGCGATGGGATCCCCTGGTCGGAAGAGCGAGTGGTGCGGAAGGTCCTCTATCTGTCGCTGAAGGAGTTTAAGAGCGCGCAGAAACGCCAGCTCTGCGACGGCCTCAGCGATGGAGCCAAAAGTCCAAACGGTCAGCCGACGCTCCTGTCCAATCTCCCTACTATTATGATTCTCTAGAACTCTTAAGATCGGACTCCCAATACGATGGCGCTCGCTCCGTCGTTCACGTAGTAAGAACGTACGAAATGTGCGCACACCGTTGAACGTTCGAGGAGACGTTTAGTTAGCGGGGACGGGGGGGGGGGGGGGGGGGGGGGGGGGTTTCTTTTCTTTTCTTTTCTTCGGGGAAGGCGTCTCCGATGTCAACGTTGTGTAACGTTGAAGGTTTCCATCATGGGGAAATTCGTCAGACTTTTCTCTGTCTTGATGTTAAATTCAAGAGAGGAAAAACTGAGGACCTAAGTGATATCAGGAACTATCTCGAGTCACGCCATGATACCAATAGCTCTAAATTTGCTCTTCTTCCACACTCCCAAGTTTCATTCCTTACTGATTGCTTTCCTCTATCATCTTCATCGTCATATATTTACATGAGGCACATCAGACTGATGGAACTCCATCAGACTCCATATGAACGTTCGGCCTTATCATCATTGTCTTTATTTTCGCAGGTCGTACGAGTTACTCTTAATTAAATACACACGGCGACGGTAGTGACGGTGCCGACGTGCTCGGCTCCATCAGTCAGCCGCAGCCAGGCGGCATCGTGTTAGCAGAGGATCAGTGTCAGATCTGATTTCCTCCCGTGTCGCCGTAGGCTAAGCCGCGGAAATATAATAACAGGGTTTCACCGAGATGTCCTCCCACTGCTCTCGCTACCGAGCGCGAGCGTGTGTTTAAGAGGGGGCGTGGCTCAGTGGCAGGGCGCAGACGGTGATCGACAGGCGCTCCCGTTTTTTTTTTTTTTGTTTTTTTTTTTGCGAGAGTGGAGAGGAGCAAGTGCTACGGTGGCTGTCACTCTTCATTTCTGTTTTCACTGCGAGTCCTGCACTCGACCTGTGATCTCTTGGTCCCGCTCTGCCTCTCAGCACGTCTCTGTCTCGCTTTTTTTTTGCGACTTTCTCAAATCTGTTGTTCTTCTTTAGGGCTCTGTTTGACTCTCGTTCGATTTTTCTCTTCCTGTTCTTCTTCCTCTTTCGGCAGAATTAATGCGGAAGTGTCTCAGTCGGTCAGTTTCTGCATTAGTGACCAGAAGGTTGTGAGTTCAAATGCCGAGACTGGTAGAACTCCCTCAACTACTTGGATTAGCTTCTTCCTCATTTGGACAATAAAAACACCACATCAAGTCACACTTGAACTAAATGTTTGTTGTTGTTGTTGTTGTTGTTCCTCTCATCTAGACAGCTTAGGGTTATTGTGGTCTGAGCAACGTGGCTCTGGTTCTCATTTGAAAACAGTGTGAAGGACACAACAAATATAACTTGTTCTCGTTCTAGTACAACTTTCAACTCTTTCTTTCTTCTTTTATTCTTTTAGGCCGCAGTGTTTTAAAGGATCGTCTGAAGCAGCCGTGTAGAAGAAAACATTTTTTATTATGAGCAAACCCGCTTGTTTTAATGAGCTTGATTTAATTGTTTATTCCCTTGGCACGGGATTGTCGGAGAGCCGGTTTCTGGTTTTCAGTGGTAAGGTGTGTGCAAGTAGGGCTTGCGTAAGGATCGGCAGCGCCGACTGAGCAGTTAAACATGCACGTTCAGTTGCTCGAGCAAGCTCCTTGACCCTGAATTGCTCAGCTCTAAGCTCGGATTGCTGTGAATAAAAGGGTCTGTTGAATGAATAAATGAGGAGGATGTATTCGGTTACCGGTGTGCAGAGCAATCAAGCTAAACGTAAGCAATTTTAAAGGGTTTCCCTTGTGGGGTCGGCGTGGGTCCTCTAGCAGTCCTGGGGGTTGTGTTTCTAAACCTTCCGATCACTAGCTGAGGACATGCACTGATCAGGCATACCATTAAAACCACATGCCTAATATTGCACAGACTGGTTGTCCTTCCTTGGAGCGCTTTTAGTAGGTAGTAACCACTGCATACTGAGAACACCCCTCAAGACCTGTGGTTTTGGAGATGTTCTGACCCAGTCGTCTAACCATCACAGTCTGGCCCTCGTCGAAGTCGCTCAGATCCTCACGCTCGCCCGTTTTCCCTGCTTCCAACACGTCAACTTCGAGAACTGACGGTTCACCTGCTGCCTAATAAATAAATCCCATGTGTTGACGGGTTCCGTCGTACTGAGATAATCAACGGTATACACGTCACCTGGCAGTGTCTTACTCCTCGGTAATTGGCTAACAATGAGTAACGTGGCGAGGCCGATGTTCACTGGGCAAGGTTCCAGAACCTTCTGAAGCACTGAACACTCCTAAATGAACGACATAAATCCTCGACAGTGTATTGGGTTCACGTTCGAGACCGTGGTGGATCCTGAACCTGTCCTGGGAACACTGGGCATGAGACAAGGATAGTGATAATGAGTCTTTATTAATCACATGCATTACATCCATCCATCCATCTTATATATCCTTCTTCAGAGTCACGGGGAACCTGGAGACTATCCCTGGGAACATGGGGCACAAGGCGGGGTACACCCTGGACAGGGTGCCAATCCATCGCAGGGCACATACACACTCACACACCCATTCATACACTACGGACACTTTGGACACGCCAATCAGACTACCATGCATGTCTTTGGACAGGGAGAGGAAACCGGAGTACCCGGAGGAAACCCCCGCAGCACGGGGAGAACATGCGAACTCCACACACACAGGGCCACGGTGCGAATCCCCGACCCTAAGCCACCGTGCGTCCATATGCATTACGGTACAGTGAAATTATTTTCTTCGCGTATCCCAGCCTGGGATGAGGTTGGAGTCAGAGCGCAGGGTCAGCCATGATACAGCGCCCCCTGGAGCAGAGAGGGTTAAGGGCCTTGCTCAAGGGCCCAACCACCACTGCCCCGAATACACCCTGGATAGGACTCTAGGGTTTGTGTAGTGCACCATGCACACACATTCACACCAAGGGCCAATCCACCATATCCAATTCACGACTGGGATGTTACTGGGACGTTACTGGGATGTTACTGGGATGTTACTGGGACGTTACTGGGATGTTACTGGGATGTTACTGGGACGTTACTGGGATGTTACTGGGATGTCAGAGGAAACCCACGCAGACATGGAGAACATACTAAACTCCACACAGGCACTCACTCGGTCAAACAGGAAGTGACTCTGGAAGTGTGCTTACACAAAAACCTAGGATGGGTTTGCAATTTTGGTATACGGTTTAAACTAAATAAATAAATAAATCCAGTGAACATGGAGGTGATTGAAGTTGATAGGTTATTTATTTTTGTATTTTTTTTTTTGCCTTGTAGAATAAATGAGGTTAACAATAACATTTGGTTCACGAGTAAGATTTATAAGATAAGATAATACTTTGTTAATCCCCAGAAGGAGAAATTAGGGATTATTTATAAAACGCATTCATTTATAAAACTCGCATTAATTCAAGTGCTGTACCTCGAATACAACGGTACAAGAAATAATATAACCTAACGCAAAGAAATATGAAACGATAAAGCATTCAAAATAATGATTAAAAAAAAAAACACTACACACGAGCTAGCTGGATTTTGCGCAAAATGTTTTTGCACTTCACGACTTTTACACCCTCTGAACTCTGATAACGTTTGTTTATTTATTTGTTTGTTTATTTATTTATTGTTCAAGACAATGGAAGCATGGCAAAAATGTTCTTTGCTGGTCGTCCCATGCCACTGATCTAAAGCTAACAGCAAGGTTTAGTAGTCAGCTCCACTCAAGCACTTCCTGCTCCAGAGCCAGAAATACAATCTAGGATCAGT